>NC_068991.1:3856945-3859814 GCF_001194135.2 Octopus bimaculoides | reverse complement strand
GAGAGAGAGAGAGAGAGAGAGAGAGAGAGAGAGAAAGAGAGAGAGAGAAAGAGAGAGAGTGAGTGAGAGTTTGCATAGTTGCATATTAGTTCTGCGCCGGTTGCGTAACAAAAAACTACGGTTAGAGATGCTGAATAACAATAGTTTGTGTCATGTCGCAAACGCAAATTGTCGAAAAGAAGACATCTGAAAACATATAAACTATATAATGGTTATAGGGCAACTGTACTTTTTTCACTTGATCAAACATTATAAACAAGATTTTAAGACAAAGCGTAAAACATCGCGTTTCATATAATTCCACGCTTGCTGCGCAGAATAAAACTTAACTTTAAATTTTTTAACACTTTACGTTTCAAAATTAGTCCAAAAGTGCATTAATTTGAAGCAAAATAACTGGACCAAAAACATCGCATTTCTAATAATTGCATGTTTCCTGCACAGGAATAAAATATTGAAATTATTAAACAATTTCCGCTACGAATTAGTCGATAGTTTTCTGTAACCTCTGACATCTTGTTTACGTCATATGTGACTTGCGTCACGTGTTTGTGTAAATCTATGTGGACGTTTCGGGCATCTGTCTGTACTTGTACAGTTCTATATTTGAGAGATGAGGAATAATGTACATCATTTACATTATTTACATTTGACGGATATTTGTCCTCGTCTTGTTTGTTGTTAACGCAACGTTTCGGCTGATATACCCTCCAGCTTTCATCAGGTGTCTTGGGGTAACTTCGAACCTGGGTTCTCATTCCTAAGGTATTTTTCGATGTTGTTGTTGTTATTATTATTATTATTATTATTATTATTATTATTATTATTATTATTATTATTATTATTATTATTATTATTATTTTTATTATTATTCAAATAACATCGAAAAATACCTTAGGAATGAGAACCCAGGTTCGAAATTTCCCCAAGACACCTGAAGAAGGCTGGAGGGTATATCAGCCGAATCGTTGCGTTAACAACAAACAAGATGAGGACAAATATCCGTCAAATGTAAATAATATAAATAATGTGTAAGTACTTGTGTTTGTGCACGTTTTATTGTGTTTGATATGCATAGATAGGTCATAACCGGGCCTCGAAACCTGTGTTGTCCCCGAGCAACTGTTCAGTGCGTCGATGCTTTAGGACAGTACTGATGGCAAAATTTCAAAAGTTCCTTGTTTCATCTTATGTATTTAAAACCTCTTTATCTATGCAAAAAAAATTGGAGCTTCATAACTAATCTTTCACATTGAAATTTATGCTGGTGGCTTGGTGAGAGACGGATACGAAGGATCCCAAGCATTGTAAAGACAAATAGCTGCCTGGTGATTAAGTTTGCTTGGGATAGGAATGTGAGAGACATTTATCCTCTTTTATTTAATTTTCAATTTTTTTTTTGTTATTCTTTCTTTGGTTGTGTTGTGAAATTACATTAATTCTACAAAAGAATATGCAATTTCCTGTCAATACTACCACGTATAATTGACAAATAGGCGCAGGTTCCGTCCCACTGCGTGGTACCTTGAACAAACGTCTTCTTCTATAGCCTTGCGCCGACCAAAACTTCTGAGCGGATTTGGTTGGCGCTCCAGAATACTACAAGTAACAGGACACAACTCTGTTCCTGAGTTTAGTCGTTAGTTTGATTTACGACATCCAACCAACAGTACCTCTTAATGCTGCAAAGCATCCTGATGCTAAAAGAGTTCAGGCTCTATAAAACAGGACAGAGAAAATCAGAAACCTGCAGACTCAAACCTTTGAGTCCCTGCTTAGATATTGGCAGTGCCACCTGATATTTAACATAAACATTTAAAGCAATTAGCAAAACCACGGTTCATGTTACCAGTCTTTACTCACTCGCGAGTGACGGCTTGCTGTCTCATCGCTGCATAGCTATTAGTTAACATATGCACTCTAACGAATTGTTTATTCATATACCGATGCATTATCTGCATAACTATGGCATGTTGTCATACGAAGCCCGGTTAAACTAACACTAACAACTGTTAAAATCCTATTCTGAAACCAGAGCTATCATCATTATATCTACAAATGAACGCGATTCCCTGAGAAGCCATGCATTTACGCTGAACCATCTTCGACTGTTAAGCGACACATTCTTCTGTTAGAATTTAAATTCCCTTGACGACTCGAGCAAACAGAATTTTCTTTGGCCATCTTTAAAACATTGCACATTCTATCGAACATGACAAATGGCTGCTTCTTCTCGAGAGCCATTCGGTAATCTTTAGAGACTGACCAAATTTCGCCTGAATGTTGTTGAGGTCAACATTGAGACAAGTGTTGTAAGAGAGGGGTTATTTAAAGGTGACCGGAACGCAGTTTGTGTGCGTGCGTATGTGTGTGTGTGTACGCGCGTGCAGAAGTGTGGTGGTGATGGTGGTGATGGTGGCATCGGTGGTATTGATGGTGGTGTGGCGGGGTTCAAAAATAGTGGTGAGAGCGCGAAGGGCATTCGAAATAACTCAAATATGGCGGCGGCGTTTTCGTTTTAGTGCGAGTATTAATGAGAAAGTAACGTTAATTGTTTGATTGATTGCAGATGGTTTTAAGTGTCGCTGTGTGAATATGACTACGTGTTCCTCTGTGTGTGTGTGTGTGTGTGTGTGTGTGTGTGTGTGTGTGCGCGTGCGGAGATGGGGTGCGTGTATCAGTACGTTGTAGATGCGGAAAATGCACGTGTATTGTATTTGAGTGTGTGAGGTACATGTGTGTGTGTGTGTGTATGTGTGTTTATGTGCGCATGTGTATCTACCAAACAGTGCTTGTGAGATATGAGTGTGTTGTATATCCTGGTGTGTGTGTTTGTGTGAGTGCATGTATTTATATGTGTATATATATA
>NC_068991.1:3855696-3856875 GCF_001194135.2 Octopus bimaculoides | reverse complement strand
ATATATATATATATATATATATATATATATATACATATACACATATATGCATATATATATATATATACACACACATATATGCATATATATAGAAATATATATACACACTAATTTAAGCACCCATACATGCAAATACACAGACACGCACATACACACACACACATACATATACACACACATACATACATACATTCACAAAGAGGATATCTATGGACAACTGCTTCGAAGCCTCCAGCTTCTGTATCCAGACTATGAATTCATATTTCCTACCAATAGTAATTGGAGCTCTGGGTTATGTTAGTAAATGCTTAAAGGCGATTTTGGATAAACTGGAATTTTCAGAAAGAGAAACTGACCGGCTGATTCGTACAAGTGCAATCTGTGAGTGGAACAGTAAAAATACGCAAGACTTTTCTCAAGTTCCAAATGTGAGTTAGTCTATGGTGTTGGAGCCTTATATCTTTGTTGGAAACCGGCTGCCACCTCAGTGGGAGATTTATAATAATTAAAAAATAGAAGAGACATACATACATATATGCATGAAATGCTCAGAGAAATTTATCCTGTCTGTGTGTGTATGTATGTATGTGTGTGCGTTCGTGCGTGCGTGCGTGCTTGCGTGCGTGCGTGCGTGCGTGTGTGTATGTGTCTGTGAGTCTGTTTGTCTATGTGTCTGTGTGTCTATGTGTGTGTGCGTGTGTGCGTGTGTGTGTGCGTCTGTGTGTCTATATGCTAGTGTGTGTGCGTGTGTTGAAAATACGTAATTTACAGAGTCAACCGAATTTGTATATGTCATGTTTTACAGAAGATTCTTTTGGAAAAATAAACAACTGAGGTAAAGGCCGAATCACTGTACACACACACACACACACACACACACACACACACACACATATATATATATATATATATATATATATATAAAGTGTAGTATATTGCCACTTAAGTGTGGCTGACCCCTAGGGGTGGATGTTACTGTTGCTTTTAGCCCCAGGAGGACATCTCCTCCAGCTGGCTTATCGACACACGACTGTGTCCTGTTTGCCAAGGGAGTTATCCCTCTCACCACGACCAGCAGCACGAACGTATCCGGATTTCAGGGTTATTTCCCTTCTTCGGCGTTCGACAGCTGATGACCTTGGTGAGAGAGACAAATCTGGCAAAACCTTATATCTTCTT
>NC_068991.1:3854916-3855686 GCF_001194135.2 Octopus bimaculoides | reverse complement strand
CTGTTGCTTTTAGCCCCAGGAGGACATCTCCTCCAGCTGGCTTATCGACACACGACTGTGTCCTGTTTGCCAAGGGAGTTATCCCTCTCACCACGACCAGCAGCACGAACGTATCCGGATTTCAGGGTTATTTCCCTTCTTCGGCGTTCGACAGCTGATGACCTTGGTGAGAGAGAAAAACCTGGCAAAATCTTATATCTTCTTTTCCAGTGACATTCTTCACTGATATTGAAAAGGTGAAAACAAGCAATGTTAATTCTCTAAATGAAGTATTAACAGTAACTGCACGATAAAGTGTAGTATATTGCCACTTAAGTGTGGCTGACCCCTAGGGGTCGACTCGGTGGAGTTGAACAAAAGTCCGTCTGGGATCCTAAAATTTATTTCTTAAAGGTTAGCTATTTCGTGACAGCTCAGCTGTAATTGTAAAAATCACAGATAGACATACGTGTGTGTGTGTGTGTGTGTGTGTGTGTGTGTGAGTGTACGCGTGCGTATGTCTATGCGTGTGTGTGTATGTCCACACGTATATATATACATTTATCCATATATATTATATATGATATATTTACACATATATACACATATATATGTATGTGTGTGTGTGTGTGTGTGTGTGTGGTGTACGTAGATTTGTGGATAGACATAGGTGTGTATGTAGATATAGGTACACACAGATATCGAAATATATCATGAAAATATGCACGTACATTCATAAATACATTACATAAATATTTACACAATTTTTCATATCTATGCACTAGGATATA
>NC_068991.1:3854185-3854906 GCF_001194135.2 Octopus bimaculoides | reverse complement strand
TGCAAGATGTCTTCTTTCTGCAATGAAGCAAACTTGCAGTGTACAAGTAATAAATTTACTTAGTTGATGTTTGTTTTAGTTCAGAACCAGCTGCAGGGAATTCCTTGTATTTCTGGTTAAAATGAATTAATTTTCTATGCATCAAATCATTAGCTGTCGGGAGAAGTGTAGCAGAAGCAGATCTCTCAATGAAGCCGTTCGACGTGCTAGAAATGACAACCAACTCTCCCATAAATTACATCCAATCTTTTTATATGATGGACTCTCCTATCGTGAGCGACGGATGAGGGTTTTGCAATTTTTGGTTGAACAACCCGCATGGACAATTTGTTTATAGTGATCGAATATTACATTCTTTTCTACTTTTGGGACAAGGCCCGAAATTTTGGTGGAGGAGCCCAATCGATTAGATCGACCGCAGTACGCAACTGGTATTTAATTTATCGACCCCGAAAGGATGAAATGCAAAGTCGACCTCGGTGAAATTTGAACTCAGAACGTAGCAGTAGACGAAATACCGCTAAGCATTTCGCCCAGCGTGCTAAAGTTTCTTATTTCTTTATTGACCACAAGGGGCTGAACATAGAGGGGACAAACAAGGACAGATAAAGGGATTATGTCGATTATATCGACCCCAGTGCGTAACTGGTACTTAATTTATCGACCCCGAAAGGATGAAAGGCAAAGTCGGCCTCGGTGGAATTTGAACCCAGAACGTAGC
>NC_068991.1:3851532-3854163 GCF_001194135.2 Octopus bimaculoides | reverse complement strand
GCAGTACGCAACTGGTATTTAATTTATCGACCCCGAAAGGATGAAATGCAAAGTCGACCTCGGTGAAATTTGAACTCAGAACGTAGCAGTAGACGAAATACCGCTAAGCATTTCGCCCGGCGTGCTAACGTTTCTGTCAGCTCGCCACATTTCAAAAGTTAAAATATTCTTTGCTGCTCTAGGCACAAGGCCTTAAAATTTGGGGGAGGGGCCCAGTTAATTAGATCGACCCCAGTACGCAACTGGTACTTAATTTATCGAGCCCGAAAGGATGAAAGGCAAAGTCGACCTCAAGGACTCAGAACACAAAGACAGACAGCGATGGAGAGAGGGACAAACAGAGACACACAAACATATATTCACACACACACACACACACACACACACACACACATATATATACATATATATGACGGGCTTCTTTCAGTTTCTGTCTACCAAATCCACTCACAAGTCTTTGATCGGCCCGAGGCTATAGCAGAAGACACTTGCCCAAGGTGCCACGCAGTGGAACTGAACCCGGAACCGCACAGCCATGCCTGTGCCTGTGTATATTATACGTAAGATAATATTTAATTAAAAAAATTTTAAGGAAGGGCTCTTACGAAATAGAAGCTACAAAGACTGGAGACCTCTTGCTGAAGGCCAGAAAAAAAAAAACAGTGTTCTCGCGAAAGAAATATGTTATCAATCCCATAATATACAAGAAATCCGATTAAAATCAATACTTACACATACAAAACACACACATACACACAAATACATACATACATACATAAACATATAAATGTATAAGAATATACATTCATACACATATATATACATATACATATGGCGCGTATGTCTACGTGCGTGTGTGTGTGTCTGTAAACTTAAGTCCACCTTACCAAACTGCTTTACAATTTTGTCTATTGGAATAGTCTTCAATACAATTGGCTGTCCCCCCCTATTCAATCATTCAATCACTTCCATTTAGTTCTATTGAAATAACTAAATTAGATTGTTTCGGCCGTGTCAACATCGCTATGATTTTGAAGGTCACGTTGCGCTTGAAACTTTGCTAAAATTATATTAACATCTACTCGTGTCAACGTTTTGAAAAGACGCTAAACAGGCTCCATGTTTACTTTAGCACTCCTTTTCTATTCACTAAACTCCAAATCCGCGTTTCGACCACAGCTCACTCACCTTACCGCATCATACCTACCACACTGCGCTTTACACCTCCAGAATTAGATTAAAAGCCAATGCTTAGAAAAGATGTTAGACTATGTTCTCGTTGGGTTAGGCTTTTTTTTTTTTTGTCAGGCGCTTTTCGCCCTTTATACATACATACAGACAGACAGACAGACAGACAGATAGATATATGGACAGACAGACAGATAGACAGACAGACAGACAGACAGATAGATAGATAGATAGATAGATAGATAGATAGATAGATAGATAGATAGATAGATAGATAGATAGACAGACAGGTAGATAGATAGACAGACAGACAGACAGACAGGTAGACAGACAGACAGACAGACAGACAGACAGATAGATAGATAGATAGATAGATAGATAGATAGACAGACAGACAGACAGACAGACAGGTAGACAGACAGGCAAACAGACAGACAGACAGACAGATAGATAGATAGATAGATAGATAGATAGATAGATAGATAGATAGATAGATTATGGAATTTATTAGAATCTAGGCACATCAACAAAGAGGGCACCAGAAATGGCTAGGTACAATAACACAGAAGTCACCGTGAGGTAAAACAATCATGGAGGCATCGTGTTTTAGTAGGATACTGTAGGTAAGTAGGTACCAAATCCAACTCAGGGCTGGTTCTAAGTATTCTTTTACTTGTTTCAGTTATTTGACTGCGGCCATGCTGGAGCACCACCTTTAGTCGAACAAATCAACGACTAAAGAAGGAGGAGGAGTTATTGTTGTAGCGGAACCAGATGAACTCGTTATGAGCCAATAAAATTCGTTTTCTTTTCTTTTCTTTTTTTTTTCCCTCTTCCAAGGTTCTCTCAGCCTTCAACTCCTTCTCCATTTACTTCTTTTAATTATCATTGATGTTGTTGCTGCTGTTGTTGTTGTTGTTGTTATAATGTTTAATTCTTTCATCATCATTATCATCATCATCATCATCATTATTATTATTATTATTATTATTATTATTATTATTAATGCTCCGTCCTGTAAGCATAACGGTGTTTAATTTGACGCGTCTGTTTGTTCTTTTGGTCACATAATAGAATTGCCATTGTTGTTGTTGCCGTCGTCACTGTTGTTGTTGTTGGTGGTGGTGGTGGTGGTGAGCTTTTTTTTATATTACGTTCCTGTGTCTCAAGGACAGTTTTTTGGTTTTTTTTAAATTTTTCTTTGCCCAAACAAGGAACCGTTAAGAAGAAAGAAAACAAAGGAAGAAAAGAAAAAAAAGGGGGAAGGCGCAAATATATAAAGCTGTCCGGTTGCAGCGGACATGTTTGAGTTATTCGGTGAAGACATCACGACAACAGCAAACACGAGAACCTGATTTGTGACTGCCCAAGATGAAGCTCTTTGCACTTGCCCTCCTGTTTTTCCTCGGTGCTACGTGAGTATGAAACAGAACTTTCTAACAC
>NC_068991.1:3847509-3851226 GCF_001194135.2 Octopus bimaculoides | reverse complement strand
TGTGTGTGTGTGTGTGTGTGTGTGTGTGTGTGTGTGTGTGTGTGTGTGTGTGTGTGTACAGGGATGGTGAAAAGTAAGTAGGCATTAAAAATTGGTTATAAAATCCATATTCCTTTTACAAATCTATTGAAGCAAATGATACATGTTCTTTATTACATGGCAAAATGAAAGTAAATCTTCATATTTCAACATAAGCACCGGTGGCATCAATTTCCTCAAACGGCCTGAGATGGAATGAACAACCTTCTGAAGAACCTTGTCAGGGATATCATCGAGAACCTTCTGAATCCATGTCTCTAAGTCTTCCAGTGTGCGAGGTTTTGTCTTGTACACCTCCTCTTTTGTGTAACCCCATTGGTAAAAATCACATGGAGTGAGATCTGGACTTCTTGTAGTTCGGGACTTCTGAACTTCAGCTGTCACAGTCTTCAGGTTTTAAAATTGACCTTTTTGGGGATCTATACGTGCAAATATTTGTATGTAGACGTGTGAACCTGCTTTGGACGGTATCTACAATTATTTCCTCCGTGCATTGTGCTAATGAAGGAAGAAGGCTTATTTTTTGCTTTATTCCAGAAATTGGAACCAGTTCGCAATTAACGCGAAGTCCTTTTAATTTTCTCTCACTAGCCCGCTTTCAACCATGTGTATATTTATCCGGAGATTTTGGTAGTTTTTTGAAAATATCGGCACTTCAAGCATGCTGGAGACAGATCCTTTTCGCCCTGTCTTCCTTGATATAACTATATACATATGTAAATTATTATTAATTTAATGTACTAATTGACTATAATTTTTTATAGCATGCTGACTACTTGATAAAAATCATTAACTCAGGTTTTATTCCCCCGGAGATTAACTAGAGGAGATGCAAGCTGATGTCTGCATTAGGTTAATAACAAGGAAAACTGTCAGAACCCACTTTTGGTTTGGGCTTTGTTTTGTTCTTTATTATTAATTGCCGCAATGATGTACGCAGTGCCGAAAGGAGGATATGCTTAAAAGTTACTTCATCAATATTAAGTCAACCGCATCAGGATCACAAGACAGAGCATTATTGCTTCTGTTTAATCTCTACGATATATTGGGATCATTGTGAAGAATGTTGCGTCTATCGATCACGGGGCCGATGGATAAAAAAGATGTAACCCAATCCATTTTTTTGCAAAGAAGTCGAAAGCATTAAGGACCGAATCTTCTTTATGCAATGTTTTTTTTTTTCCTTCATCAGCGGTTCCTTGGTTTATTGATGAGAAGCCTCACACAGTTCTGGAGATATTGTTTTTATCGATTCTAGTATAATTATTACTCTGAGAGGGAGTGTTCCTGCTCGTAGTATTGATTTTTGGTTTTTTTGTTAATTTTCTCTAGTTTTCTGTTGAATGGTTTTTCCCTCTCGCGGGCACCAAAATCTGTTCTTGTTTGTGGATTGTGATGGGCCGTTGTTTGCACATATGCCAGCAACAGAACCTCCATATATCTGCCAAAAGAATAAAAGTGAAAGGTCGGGTCGACGAGTGATGTGTTATGCATAATTACAATCCAGTCGGCTTTATGTAGGTCTATGTTGTGAAATGTGAGGGTGCGTGGGCTAGTGATTAGAGTGATGCACTCACGACCTCAAGATCGTAGTTTCGATTCCCAGACTATGGGTTGTTTCGGGGTAGTAGTAGTAGTAGTAATGGTGGTGGTGGTGGTGGTGGTGGTGATTGGTATCTTTTATGCTTTGGTTGTATCAGTCACTGGCGGCCATGCTGGAGCACCGCCTTTAGTCGAACAAACAAATCGACCCCAGGACTTATTCTTTGTAAGCCTAGTACTCATTCTATCGGTCTCTTTTGCCGAACTGCTAAGTTTCGGTTACATAAACACACCAACATCGGTTGTCAAGCGATGATGTGTGGGGGGGGGGGGGGGGCAAACATAGACACAATAATACACACACACAAATATATATATATATATATATATATACGACGGGCTTCATTCAGTTTCCGTCTACCAAATCCACTCACAAGGCTTTGGGCGGCTCGAGGTTGTAGTAGACACTTACCCAAGGTGCCACGCAGTGGGACTGAACCCGGAACCGTGTGGTTGGAAAGCTAGCAGGCTTCATTCAGTTTCCATCTACCAGGTCCACCGGCAATGCTCTGGCTAGCCCAGATCTACAGTAAAAGGCACTTGCCCAAGGTACTACGCAGTGGGACTGAACCTAGGACCATGTGGTTGGAAAGTAAACGTCTTACCACACAGTCACGCCTGTATGTGTGTGCGCATGTGTGTGTGTGTGATGCGTGTGTATATGTTTATGTGTGTGCGCGAACAATTATTTTGATGGGGTGGGGCTTTTTTTTCTCCTTCCACGTTGAGTTCCGATATAATCGTAATTATACACCGTTTAAAAGGCATTTATAGGGAATTTTATTTTTAAAAAATACATCCATTTTTGTGAAAGTTATGAGGGGAAACAAAGCCAGGTTAAGGGGCACACATGTGTAGTTATGCCCTCTCATCTAGGACAGGGCGCAAAGCGACGGAAGAAACAACGTTTGACACCCGGTCTGATGTTATAACAGGTTCCCTCTTCATCGAAGGCCTGCCTTGGATACGGCAAACTGCTTTTAACCCATACCGGAAGGATTGAAAAGGGCAAGACGACCTCGGCCGAGGCTCACCAGAATTTGTAATACAAGTAGGAGACGAGATAATGTTTGTGATCGAACAAGTGGTAGCAGTAGTAATAGTAAATGTAGAAATAATGGTTAGTTATAGTAGTAAGTGTGAGGGTGAACGAGTAGTAGTAGCAGCAGCAGCAGATGTTGCTGCTTTTTGTTGTTGTCTTGTGTAACCGAATAAAGTCGACCAAAGTCTGTTTTGTTCTTTCTATTTAATTTACGGAATTATATTTTCGTTGTTTATTCCCTATTTGATATTATTATTGTCATTTTAGTTCTGACATGTCTTCATTGTAACTTTCACATCGTATCGTCCTGTAATCGGTTTCGAAGACCCCTTAACTGGGATTATCAATATTATTAAATATCGTTGTATACAAAAGACAAGTGCGCATGTTTCAATGAAATGTAGCACACCGCCGCCTCCTTCCTTTAACTGGTGTCGAGGACCATGTCCGAAGATAGTTGCCCTCACCCGTGAGTACGAAAGGTCTACTTTATAGTGACCCAAACCGAATTCGTTGACTAATAACAAAATAAGAAAACGTTACATGCATAAAATTATATATCTATGAGTATATACCCCTGTTATTTATATACACGCATAATGCTTACGTTTTTCTGTCGTTTGTTATCAGCCTCAGCTGCATGTTTTATATATACATAAACACCACGTATATATATATATATATGTGTGTGTGTGTGTGTGTGTGTGTATAATTAGCAAGGTGACTAGGAAGCAGTTTAGAACCAAAGGTCGCAAATACAATCGTCTCTTAAAGTGACTGGGGAAGTCAGAATTGGCCGGCCGGCCGATCTGAGATCTGACGCCCCTCGCTTGCTGGCTGGGTTGGAGGGCTATCTCTCTTGTCAATGAATAGATGGTGCTCTATTGAACGGAAAATGGTCTGTTTGTGGCTAAGAGATAGTTTGACTCTTATTTCTAGCTGTGCTGGTGTTGACTTGCACGCTTAGTCACTTTTAGTAACAATTGCGTGTGTGTGTATGTGTATATATATATAAATATATATATATATATATA
>NC_068991.1:3838584-3847417 GCF_001194135.2 Octopus bimaculoides | reverse complement strand
GGACTGCCATGTTGGCTTGGCGATAACTATTAATTTCCAGTACCGCTGTCGTAGTCTCCTTTAGAGAGACTTAGAAATATTAATATATATATATATATATATATATATAATACAAAAAATATATATGCATGTATACACACATATATGTATATACTTTCATCTACATGTGTATATAGATGCATATCAGGGTACAGGACGCTAGAACAATGAACTACAGACAACGGAACGAACACATAGGAAAACAGAAAGCCACTTGGAATTATTCATCAGCTGCCTCTATTCTAACTCGACGTTACGATAAAATCTTTATAAGAATTTATCAAGTAGTTAGCGTGAAAAAACCTCATAAGAAAAAAAAACATCATTTTTTTCCAGAAATATATATAATTTAATTTATATAAGGGCATTACTATACAATAATGCCTCACGCTTAGAGGGACTTTATAAGTCAAAACTATCAAAATAAGCATATGCGTGGCGGTGGAAGTGTTGAACACAGAGGACTAGGAGCTTCAGTTGTGGCCATGCTGGGGCACCACCTTGAAAAATTTGGGTCGAATGAATCGACGCCAGTGTTTTTTTTTTTTAATTATTTTAATACTGGTAGGCTCTTTTTGCTGAACTGCTAAGTTACAGGGATGTAGACAAACCAACAGCAGTTGTCAAGCAGTGTTGGGAAACAAACACATACACACACAATGCAATGAGATTGAACCCGAAGCCATGTGGTTGGGAAGCAAACTTCTTACCGCACACCTATCCTTCTGAGCTTGATCAAATAAGTACCAGTTACGTACTGGGGTCAATGAAATCGAATAGCCCCCCACCTCTACTTCCCAAATAATTCCAGGCCTTTGTGCCTTTTCAGTGCAACAAACTAAAATTAATAGCTGTGTCACTTGGTTTTTCTATTCATTGCAATCAGCAGCCATGAAGTGGGATTGAACCAGTGATCACAGAGTTGCAAAACAAGCTTCTTAACCATACAACTAGGCCTGCACCTGTGTTTGTTTTAAGTTAATTGCAAACCTAATTTTCATAATGATTTTAGTGTACTTTAAGTTTAATTAAAGCAGAGATATTCTTTAGATATGCATGAATAATTGTCGAGTTTATTTATATAACAGTTTAAATTCTAAACGAGCTGCGACATTTGTTTTTTTTTTGTTGTTTTATAGGTAATAATTAGTGTGTGACATTAACATGTATTGGGGTGGGTAGGGTTTGCTTTGCTGTTTGTTTGATTTAGTTGTTTGTTTGTTTGTTTTTTTATATATATGTTATTTTGTTGTTTTTAATTTCAGTTTTCAGATTTAAATGAGTTACATGCACTTTGAATGAAGTGAATCATAAAATTTACTTTTTGATAAAAATTGTAAAATTAGATCTAAATGGAATTATCTCGATAAAAGAAAAGAAAAATTGGCAATTATAGAGATAAATTACAATAAATTAAATAATATGTAACAAATAAATAAAATTCATAAAATCAAAAACGGTACATATATATTCGTAAACAACATAAACTGAATGTATCCAAGTGTAAATAGTTGGAAAATTAAATTAATTTTAAAAATTAATTTGCTGTTAAATTTTAGGGGTTTTTTTTTTGTTTTTTTTTTCTGTTATTAATTTGTTGGTTTTTGTTCATTTTTCTGTTTTGAATATTTAAAAAACAAAAATTTTTTTTGCCAAAATATCTCTAAAAAATTATTCTTTTGATGTGTTTATGGTGAATGCTTTTCATGGATATACTTAAGTAAATGTGAGTGCAAAACACACGCACACACACACAAATGCTTACACACATACAAACACACACATATATACCTGCATACCCACATGTATAATGTATGCGTGTATATACATGTATGTGTGTGTGTTACATATATGTGTCCTGTGTATTATATATGTATATGTGTGTAGGTGTTATATATGTGTGTATGTATATTATAAAATATAATAAATATATATATATTATAAAATATAATAAATATATATATATTATATTATATATGCATAAAATATAATAAATATGATATATATATATATATATATATATATTCTGTATTATATCTACATAAAATATAATAAATATAATATAATATAATATATATATATGAGTGTGTGTGTGTATGTATATTCAATAAAATAAAAACTAGAAGTCAATTGTTCATGGCATCAAAGCTTTTCTATATTGTTTAAATATAAATAAGTTCAAATATTATTAAGCAGGAAATCACCTTGAGAATTAGTCTAAAGTTACAAGTATTTATGGAATACTCGGTCACAGGCAGTGTAATTTAATGAGGAAATTTTTCCGTTAATAGAACAGCTCATCATTTAACTGTTAAGCATTTAAACCAGCCATATCACACTCAAATGTACTACCTGTTTTATGTTTAGCACAACTCAGATTCATCCTCTCACACCTACCCATAAAATTTTAAAATCACATCATTAACCCTTTACTGTTCAGATTATTCCATCAAATTTGATGCTTATTTATTCCCATTATGTGGAATCTATCCTGCATTATCTTGTAGCCTTGAGGTTTCGATTATGAGGCTGTGTATGTTTTTGACCAACATAGTAGGGTAGGTGTTGGAGGCAGGATCTGACCAGTTTGAACATGGCACAGGTGGAATGTTTTGGTTGGATAGGGTCAGTTTAAATCATGAGTTCTCAACCGGTGTCCTTACAAGATTTTTGAGGTTCCACGTAACAAAATAGCAAATCAGGGATCCATAATAGTGAAAAATTTCTTGCTTTAGATGTATTTATAGCAAGTAACAGCTGGATCAGAGGTGGGCTTAACTTGAACATGGAAAACACAAGCAACGCTTGGTCCAACAGCTAATTTTACCATAAAAGAGGCACTAATGCAAACTGTAAGCTAGATAACTTATTTTTAAAAATTACATTTCTCTTATTGGTAGATTAGATGATGAAGTTTTCATTTTAAGGAAACAGCTATTTTTTTTTTTGCAATTTGATTTCTTTTGGAGTTTTTCTATGGTGAATTTTCCTACAGCAAAAATGTTTTTGTGAAATTTCCTGCAACCATTTGCTGCATACACTTCTTAAAAACCACATCAGCAGTTTACCATTGCATGATAATCAGCCACCATTTCACACAACTATCAAACTACTACCAACCATCCCCATCTTATCAATCCACCATCATTGTTACACCATACTCCCATAAATTTCTTAACCCTTTAGTATTTAAGCTGGCCATACACAGCCCAGATACTCTACCTGTTTTGTGTTCAAACTTGCCAGATCCTACTTATCACATCTACCCTACAATGTCGATATAAAATAAATATGAGCTAATACCTGATTACTTCAAAAACAATGTGAATAAATAAGGAATACATTTGACAGAGCAATCTGAATGCTGAAGGGTTTCACGTTATCTTTTTACAAATCTTTTAACAGAAGCGGCCAATTAAACAGACGAGACAGACTCGAATTTGAAATCAAGAAGCAATGGGATGGGACTCCTCTTACCAAAGCAGACACAGTAAAGTTATATATTGAGGGAGTTGACAAATGGTTAAGACTCGAAGTTGAGGCCCCTTTTTACAAGGATCCCGCTCCCCCAAAGGGAAAATACGGACAAGCATATCCTGAACTGTATAACTACGAAGGTGAGTATTTGGTGTTTATTCCATTTCCGTCTTGGATTTCTTTGTTTTCAAATTTTTGTTTTTAATTTTTTCTTTTAATTGCTTCAGTCATTAGACTCTGGCCATGCTGGGGCTAAAATTCAGTCATTTGTCTGCGGCCATGCTGGAGCACCGCCTTTTAGGCAAACAAATCATCCCCACCAGAACTTATTGACTTATTCTTTGTAAGCTTGGTACTTATTCCATCAGTCTCTTTTGCCAAATTGCTAAGTTATGGGGACGTAAACACACCATCATTGGTTGTCAAGCAATGGCGGTGCAGAACAAAGACACACACACATGCATATATATACATATATATATATACATATATATATATATATATATATATATATATATATATATATATATATATACGACAGGCTTCTTTCAGTTTCCATCTCCCAAATCCACTTACAAGGCTTTGGTCAGTCTGAGGCTATAGTAGAAGACATTTGACCAAGGTGCCACACAGTGAGACTGAACCAGGTACCATGTGGTTAGAAAGCAAGCTTGTTATCACATTGCCATGCCTGCGCCTATTATGTGTGTGTGTGTGTGTTTGTCCCTCACCAAACCTTGCATGGTGATGCCCTAGCATGGCCATAGCTCTGTGACTGAAACAAGTACAAGGCGGAAGAAGACATCCCAGAATGATGCAAATTAAGAAGAAGCTTTCAAAATATAAAAGCCATAATTAGCAACACTGAAAATTGACATATCACACGAATTAAAGATTTATTTTAATTAGACGAATAATATGTGAAAATTTGGAAGTATACGAGTCACGTACGTATGTGTGTGTGTGTGTGTGTGTGTGTGTGTGTGTGTGTGTGTGTGTGTGTGTGTGTGTGTGTATGTATGTATGTATGTATGTATAAGTGTGTGTGTGTGTTTGTGTCTCATCGTGTGATTGTTATAAATGAATGTGTGAATGACTTCTCTCCTTCTCATTACATTTGTACGCTTGCTATAAACTACAGGGTGTCCACAAAGTCTGGGTACATGAGGGGATTAACGCATACTTGAAGAAATTAGTATTTCTTATATCTAATTATTTATGTTATGATTTTATTTACTCCATGTACCCACATGGGGATAAACACATGCTTTAAGAAATTATTATTTCTTATATTTAATTGTTTATGTTATGATTTTATTTATTCCATGTACCCAGACTTTGTGGACACCCTGTATAAACAAACTCTCTTCATCCCGAGACAAAGTCATTTACAATGAAAAAACAAAAACAAAATTTTTTAAGGGGAGACAACTTTTGTTGACTTGACGGAAATATCTAGTATTTGGCTCAAATTTAAGCTGTTTCCCAAATTTAGTTTCTTGGTACTCCCTGCATAACATAGTGTTTTTTTTTTCTTTTTCGAAAATTAGTATCTGGTTTCATTTTCACCTTGGTTCATTGTTACACTATGCGCCAGCCAATGTGTCAGTCTACAATTATTTAAAATGTATAAAAATATGCTTGAAGATTTCAAGTTTGTTATCAAGCTTTGTCTCCTGTTAATTATGTCTCCAGGACCTGGAGCTTTTAACTGCCATTAGCTCTTCTGGTTATTGTAGGTCTCTACTTTGGTAACAATATTCCATTTTATCGTGAGGTGGCTCGCTTCTCTTGACTTTTAGGAACCCAATATACTTCAAAAGGGCTGTAGTGTTTCATTTAGTTCTGGGACTTAAATTAATGGATCTACATATGTGCATGTGTGTATATGTATGTAGATACGTATACACACACACACACACACACACACACACACACACACACACACACACACACACACACACACGCGCATATATGTGTATATATATATATATATATATATATATATATACACACACAGGGTGTTCAAAAAAGTCTCTCCACAGTGGCTTATTTTCCTCCTGCGCATCACCATGGTGCCACTTCTAGAGATTTTCAGTGAACGGATTATTTCGAAGGGACTTTGGCTACCAAGATCACCTGATTTAACACCGCGAGACTTTTTTCCTCTAAAGAGCAAGTAGTGGGTCAATGTACAAGAATCGCCTGTAAACCATTAAATACTTACTTTTTCAATTTGCTAGGCCACTGGTTTTAAATTAATATTAAATTAATATTCAATTTTTCACCCCTATTATTCAAATTTATATATATATATATATATATATCATCATTATCATCATCATTTACTGTCCATTGTCCATGCTGGCATGGGTTGGACGGTTTGACCTGGACTGGTAAACTGATGAATAGGGATGTGAAACTCTGAGTAGTAGTCTTTTGTGATATTTTCGTGATGTTTTTGCAGTTTTTTTTAATAAAGTGTGTGTGTGTGTGTGTGTGTGTGTGTGTGTGTGTGTGCATGTATGCAAGTATATTCTGTTGTATTTTATATTTAAATATATTGCTTTTGCCAGTGGTTGAGGCCTTCTTTCTGAATGACACAAACCAGTACTTGGAAGTGGAGTTGGCACCGTAAGTAAGATCCACCTATCTGTCGTCATCATCACCATCAACGTTGTTGTTCTCATTGTTGCTATCATCATCATCATCACCATCATTCTCACCGTCATCACCAGCATCATCATCACCATCAACCGTCTTTACGTTCTGAGTTCAAATTCTGCCAAGGTCGACTTTGCCTTTCATCCTTTCGGGGGTCAATAAATTAAGTACCAGTGAAACACTGGGGTTGATGTAATCGACTGGTCCCCTCCACAAAAATTTCAGGCCTTGTGCCTATAGTTGAAAGGATTATTATTATTGTAGTTACTGTTGTTATAATTATGATATAAAGGAATTGGAGAGGGCACTTGCTCCTGGGGTTTCAGGGAAATCTTGGACAGTGGGTTTCTTCGATTACCCCTAGAGGCCTTCCTATAGAAGGAGGGCCACATCCCCCTCATCCACCCCGCCACTTTTTTATATTTTAAACCTTTGTATGCTATGCATATGTCCCTGCTTTTTCAGTGTGTACTTTCTTTCTTTCTTTCTTTCTTTTTTTTAATCATTTCATTATATGTAACCCCCCCACACACACACTTTATGTCTGTCTTTGTAGTGTCCCCCTCATCCTTGGTACTTGTGGGAAAAAAATGAAATCATCATCATCATTATTATTATTATTATTATTATCATTATTATTATTATTATTATTATTATTATTATTATTATCATTTTCAATTCTCTTACAATTCAGACGTGGAGAACATCTCGTGTTGATGCTGAACGGACGCAGAAATGCTGTTGTGGTAAATTTGTTATTGTGATTTTATAATAATGTAAGGCAGGGGTTTTCTAACCATTGGGCCACAGACCATACCTACCAGCCATGGTTAATTTGGTACCAGGCCATAGAGAAAAAAAGACAAATAATTTAATTATTGTTCTATTTTATTCATTAGCACAGTCTGCAGGAAGTTTTTGCAGTATATATATATATATGTATATATCATCATTATCATCATCGTTTAAAGTCCACTTTCCATTCTGGCATGGGTTGGACGGTTTGACTGAGGATTAGGCAAGCCAGAAGGCTGCATCAAGCTCCAAACTGATCTGGCAAAGTTTCTATAGCTTGATGCCCTTTCTAATGCCAACCACTCCAAGAGTGGCACAAGGGCCAGTCAGCTGGTACTGGCAATGATCACACTCGAATGGTGCTTTTTACATGCCACCAGCATATTTACACCTGTGTGTGTGTATATATTTATATATATATATACGTTTATTCATAAATATATGTATATAGAGAGTTATTCGTCCTAATTTTGGGACTGCCATGTTGGCTTGGCGATAACTATTAATACATATATATATATATATATACACACACACACACACACACACACACACACACACACACACATATATATACGTATATAATTTTTCAAATATTTGCAGCAACAACTTCCACTGTACAACATAGCCGAAGTCAAAGATGGTTTTTGGAGAGGTATAGCATATATTGACAATGAGTATCTACCAGAGAATGTTACCAAATTTAATGCTTTTGCAATTCATGGAAGCAAAGACTCTCGAATCTACAGTGCCCTGTTCCCAGCTCCGAAGGGACAATTTGAATATCCAGATTTGTAAGTAATCCAGATTAACATATCACTTTCATTATTATTATTATTATTATTATTATTATTATTATTAGTCAGTAGTGTTATTCTTATCATGTGCTCTTACTGCACTACCGAGCACAGCTCTGTGTGCCTTGGGTATGTGCTGTGGTTTGTTGTGGTGCTCTTATTTTCACTGATTCAGTCCCACTGCGTGGCACCTTGAGCAAGTGTCTTCTACTATAGCCTCAAGCCGACCAAAGCCTTGTGAGTGGATTTGGTAGATTGAAACTGAAAGAAGCCCGTTGTATATATATGTATACATATGTGTGTGTGTGTGTGTATGTTTGTGTGTCTGTGTTTGACCCCCAACATCGCTTGACAACCAATGCTGGTGTGTTTACGTCCCCGTAACTTAGCGGTTCGGCAAAAGACACTGGTAGAATAAGTACTAGGCTTATAAAGAATAAGGAGTCGATTTGTTCGACTAAAGGTGGTGCTCCAGTATGTCCACAGTCAAATGACTGAAACAAGTAAAAGAATAAAAGAATATATATACATACAAATACTCTTCTACTCGGGTTGTTGGCTGATGCTGCAGTTCCTCCACCACTTAGGGGTGCAATGTCAAAACCACCCCATCAGCTCGCTGGCTTGGAGGTGGGTGTACTGGAGTGTAACACTTGCAATCAGAGCATGAAAGGGTTAGGTTGTGAGTGGCAGTCATTGGTACTCGTCTATCCACCTCAACGTAGAGACCAGCTCACTAAACATCAAAGGAACTATTAAAAGCCTCTTACACTCCCTACATCAGGATCAGTTTTCCATACAGGCAAGCCCCCTCCTCCTTGTGTCATCACTGACATCAAAGAAGGAAGCAAATCTGTGATAGGGTGGCACCAATATTATTGCAGCTCTTGCCATTTGAACACAGACAACCAGAATATATCCTGGAAGATTCCTATTAACACTTTGGTCGTTCTACAAGATGCATATATATTATTGATCTGTCATATATGTGTATATATACATACATACATATATCTATATATATGTATATATATGTGCATATATATATATATATATATATA
>NC_068991.1:3838185-3838416 GCF_001194135.2 Octopus bimaculoides | reverse complement strand
TATGCAAATATATATATACGTACACACACACACACACACACATATATATATACTATATATACATATATATATATATACACATACACACACACACACGCACACACATAAACACACAAACATCCATGTACATAGATATATATACATACATACATATATCTATATATATGTATATATATGTGCATATATATATATATATATATATATATGTGCATATATATATATATATATGTG
>NC_068991.1:3829121-3837956 GCF_001194135.2 Octopus bimaculoides | reverse complement strand
ATATATATATATATATATATATATATATATATATATATATATATATACACACACACACACACAATATGATATAAAATAATATAGTGTAATCTTCATAAAATTGAAGAAAAAAAAATTCCTGAAAAGAAGTCTCCGATGGAACATGTAGAGGTAGACAAAACAAGTCTTAATGATTCCTTATGGAATGACAATAACATTGATATCAATATCTATATTCTTTTTGTATTATAATAATGCTATTTGTGAATGTGTTAATTATATAAAAGTGTATTCGTTTATACAATGATATAGTAGACAAAAATATAACTTGAAATCTACTCTGGTTATTCCATGACAATATGAACAAATCATTCAAAGACATTTAACAAAATAGCTTCCCAATCATTAGATGTATATTTTGTGTGTATATGTATGTACATATATATGTGTGTTTGTGTGTTTGTGTGTGTGTGTGTGTGTATATAGAGGTGAGTGTTATATATGTATGTATAAATGTGTGCATATATGTGTGTGTCTGTGTATATACATATATGTATATACATATGTTAGTATATATATATATATATATATATATATATATATATATATATATATATATATATATATATATATACGTGTGTGTGTATATGTACGTGTGTAGATATGTGTGCGAGTGTGTGTCTGTATGCGTGTATATATATATGTATGTATATACTTATGTAATGTAGGTATGTAAATACATATGTATGTATGTACGTATGTATGTAAATATGTATGTATGTATGTAGGTATGTATGTATGAAGTCGCAAATACGTCTGCACACATGCATGTGTATGTATATATTAACAGATTAAATATGTTGATGAATCCGTAACAAAATTACTAAATCTTCATCTGTAGCACAGGAATCGACGCCATTGCACACCGTTGTCGTCTGCTCAATGAAATCTGGAGCCATGTTAGCTTTGTCTAACGTCACCTATGGTATACGTATAATATATAACATTACCGAATTGAATAATAATACAAAGGATTTATTTTGTTGATATTAGACGTTCTTTTTTTGGTATTTTTGTTGTTTAATTGTCTGTCTAATAAATTTGATTACTCGCTTACGTTAAATTCTTCATCGATTCCGTTGCCATTGTGTTCCAAAATATTAACAATAAAAATCTTGCAAAAGAGCCTGAGAAATATTAGAGTAAAATCAGCAGAAGTAGCCTCAGCAGCAGCAACAGTAGTAGTAGCAGCAGCAGCAGTAGTTCTTGTTGTTGTTGCTTGTGTTTGTTATTTTGTTTGTATTGAGTTGTCAGATAAATTCGTTCGTTTCTCTCCCCACCCCACAGCTTTTTTCTTTTAATTGTTTTAATTGTTATTTGAATTATCACTAAAATATTTTTCTCATTGTGTTTTATGGAGTGGGGGGTGTATCTCTGAAGGTGCGTGACTTAGTGGTTAAAGGTGTTGGGCTCTCGATTCTAACGTCCTGAGTTCGATACCCAGCGGTGCGTTGTGTTATTGAGCAATACACTTACCTGTGTTTCAAAGGACTAACCTCGTCATACTCTGTGTCACGCTGATCCTCCCTGAAAATAAGTTAAGGTTACGCGTGTCTGTGGAGTACTCAGCCATTTGCACGTTAATTTCACGAGTAGGTTCCGTTGATCGGATCAACCAGAACACTCACCGTCGTGACCGACGGAGTCCTAGTATTCTTCTTATATATGAATGTGTGTGTGTTCCTCGCCACCACTGCTTAACAACCGATATTGGTTTGTTTACGTCCCCGACGTTTGGCGGCTCTCTAAACAGACCGATACAATAAACATCAGACTGAAAAAAAGAAAGAACTGTGGTCGCTTTGTTCGACTAAAACCATTTCAGGCGGTGCCCCAGAATGGTCGTAGTCCAATGAATGAAACACGTGTGTGTGTGTGTGTGTGTGTGTGTGTGTGTGTGTGTGTGTGTATGCGTTATGTGATCGGCCAGGCTATCGAATGCTGTTATACATCGCTGATCACAGTGTGCTTTGCACTTATATATTATAACATATCAAGACACACATCAGTATAGTAATTGTGTTTGTTTAATAACTGATTTTCTCCTCTTCAATCTTATCTCCATTCAACTCATTCATTTGCTATTCTTGTCTTCTATCTTTTACAGTCATCGTCTTGAATACTTCCAGGAAGTTTCCTTCGATCACATGCCACCTTTCAACAGATCAACTGAAAGAAATTCCAAGTTGTGGAGCATGTATACGCCAAGACAATAAACGGACATCTTTCTGCCATAAGAATTTTGGGAAATAAAGCGATTCATTTATTAACCTAATTGCTTAATCTACGCACGATTTTTATTCGTTTCAAAATTAACGAATACTGATGCGATATTATTTTGGCCAATAGCCAGGTGATTTCAAATTTAATTGCAGAAATAAAATAGTCTTGTAGCACTGGGTATAGAGATTAACAATGGGATAAGATCATTTCTAACCACCACTCCTCTGTTTCTGTCTCTTTTCTCCCTCCTTCTCGTTACCTCTTTCTCTCACCTTCTTTTGTTCTCTCTCTCTCTCTCTCTCTCTCTCTCTCTCTCTCTCTCTATCTATCTATCTATCTATCTCTCTATCTCTCTCGCTCGATCCTCCTTTCCGCCAATAAGACGCAGCCCTAGGAATCCCAAAACGATCATGTATACATACATACACACGAGCAAGCACATATAAATGCAAAACAAGGCTGGAAAAAATAGTACTCGAATACCAAAGGTAGAGTAACATGCTTTTACTAAAGCCGAAGAAATTATTTACAAACTGTTACATAGAGTTTAGCATTACCGCAGAAAATACATACATACATATATATATATATATATATATATATGGGAGAATATACAAATAATAACAACAGACGAGGACAGGTGGTGTAAATAACAAAAGGATAGATTAGTATGACGCTCGGGAATACGGAAAGTCTTTGACGTTTCGAGCTACGCTCTTCAACAGAAAGAATACGGAGACAAGGAGAAAAACACGGAGAAAAAAAATTGAATAGTGTTCAGTCAACGGCCAATCATAATAATGGCCGATCATAACAATGGCTGACCGGAAGTTATATATATATATATATATATATATATATATATATATATATATACATATGTATGAATGTATCGGCGATGCCCTAGCATGGCCATAGCCTACGAGCTGAAACTAGTTGAAGAATATGCAAACTAGTCTGTATTATCACAATTGTCTGGTGAACGGCCGCATGAAACTCTAAACGACAGTTTGTAAAGACTTTTTTCGACTTTAATAAAATCGTATGTATGTACGCAGAGAGGAGAGAGAGCGAGAGATTGGAAGATTCATAGACAGATAAGTAGATAGATATGGATAGATATATTCGTGTATGTGTGTGTATGTATGTTTGTGTGTATGTGTGAATAAGGTGTATGTGTGTTGGTAGAGATGGGTGGATGAACAGATGTTCAGAAACTGAGATATATCGGTGAAAAGTGAACGTACGAACAACAAATAAAGACAGCCTAGCTGTTAACGGATATGGAGACGTATTTACGTATAGGAATATTGACAGACGAGACTAAGATAAAAGAAAATAGAAGATTCATACACATTTAAGTAATACAATCAAGCTAAATGCTGAAATACATAGTTAAATACCATTTATATAGATATACATACAGCACACATAACCACAATACGCATATATTAAAGTTGTATTAGTTTTATATGTTAGTAGATTGTAGAAGTTAATTAAATCATTATAAACGAATTAATTAAAAAATATATTCTTACACTGTGTGCTTTTTGTTTTTACTTTGTTATTTTATTTTGTATTACTTAAATTCATTATTATATTCATTTGTGTGTGTGTGTCTGTGTGTATGTATGTGCATATATGTACATGTGTGGGAGCATGTGTATGTTGATGCATGCATATTTATATTTGTATGTATATGTAGAGACATACATATATGTCCGTGTGTGTATATATATATATATATATATATATATATATATATATACAAAATGGGACAAGAACGCAAAACATCCAGACAATTAGATGATGCAAAGAAAACAAGGACGGGTCATTCGGAGTTTGCTTTCCTCAGTCGAGTTCCAGATTATCTTTGCAATTTCGGCTGGTTATACTCGACAGTGCTCCTATCTGGCTGGCACCAATGAAAAACTAAGCTAAGAGTATTAGATTCCTTGGAAGAAAGCAAGGAATGTAAACGAAAACAAGGACGAAAAAAAACGGAGAATGTTACACAAATACAAATAGGACATAACAACAGGTGTCTTTCGACTAAGGACGAATTATATTAAGCTGGCGTGTGTTGGAGTAAAGCCTTACAGCAGGGATACAAGATTTCACAGGCATGGGGAGGAATATAGATGTTGCACGGACGACGGCCGAACCAAGAAAGAAAGATCAGGCTTGGCCGAACACCGGTCACGTGGGGGAGAGAAGAGAGATAGTTAGAGGCAGAGGGACAGAAGAATTAAGGAGGATCGAGAAAAATGACAGGGACACAGTGAAGTGAAAAGAGGAGAGAAGGTGAGCAAGAAGAGAAGGCGGGGAAATGTGAGAGAGGGGAACGAAAGAACGAAGAGTGGAATGAACGAATAAGCGTGAAAGGGCTGATAGAAAAAAGAAATAGAGTCGTACAAGATTTAGATAAATATATATTTACATATAAGAGACCAAAGTGTACGTACGCCGCTATATATATATATATATATATATATATATATAAATACAAAATGGGACAAGAACGCAAAACATCCAGACAATTAGGTGATACAAAAAAGGGACACATGCACACAATTCCGAAGAAGAGTGTTTTAAAACCAATTTCGCGAGTCTTTAACGGATATACACACATGAATACATACACACACACGTACATACATACGTACGTACATACATACATACATACATACATACATACATGCATGTGCGTGTGTGTAATGCTGTCGCTATTAAAATGCAGTATGTAAAAGTTACGTCTCAAAACGTTCACGGTTTCAAATACGACTGAAGACAAAAAAAAAACAACAAACAGAAATTATTACATTCATTGAATGTTTTAGCATTAAATTCGTTTATTTGTCAATATTTCTAAAATATTTAGATTTTATGCCCCATAAAATGGATATTAATTGTTATAATAATTAAATCTATTTTAAATTTAATAATCATTATCGTTGCCACTCACAGAGCGTAAACATCAATCCTCATTTACCGTAGTTGTTTAATTCCAAAAAGAGCAATAAAAAAATAATAATAACTACGATGTTAACTGCGAAATTAAATTTCATGCTGATTCCAGAAATGGTGTAATACAAAAATGGAACTGTTATTTTCTGCAAGTCATGCTTTCTCTATAAAATGTTCCAAATACGACGTTCCTCAACAAAAGACAGTGGCTGTGTGGTAAGTAGCTTGCTTACCAACCACATGGTTCCGGGTTCAGTCCCACTGCGTGGCACCTTGGGCAAGTGTCTTCTACTATAGCCTCGGGCCGACCGAAGCCTTGTGAGTGGATTTGGTAGACGGAAACTGAAAGAAGCCCACCGTATGTATATATATATATATATATATATATATATATGCGTGTGTGTGTTTGTGTGTCTGTGTTTGCCCCCACCACACACACATCATCGCTTGAAACCAATGGTGGCGTATCTACGCCCCCATAACTTAGAGGTTCGGCAAATAGTAAATCCTGGGGTCGATTTGTTCGACTAAAGGTGATGCTCCAGCATGGCCACAGTCAAATGACTGAAACGAATAAAAGAATAAAAGAATAAAAGAATAAAAGTCAAGATTAAGGAAATTTGGAGTCCATGACTCTGATTTCCACAGAAAAAGAGTCAAAGGATTCAGCGTGACACAGAGTGTGGCAAGGATGGCCCTTTAAAATACAGGTACAACAGAAACAGGAAGAAAGAGTGAGAGAAAGTTGTGTTGAAAGAGTACAGCAGGGTTCGCCACCACCCTCTGCCGGATCGTTGAGGAGCTTTAGGTGTTTTCACTCAATAAACACTCACAGCGCCCGGTCTGGGAATCGAAACCGCGATCCGACGACTGTGAGTCTGCTGCCGAAACTACTGGGCCATTGCGCCTCTACATGTCCAGAATATAAAAGAGAGATCGTCAATAAACTTTAAATTGAGATATCACATCGATCATAATAAAAGAAGTCTACTCTCAAGATATTAGTGTTTTCGAGCATTAAATGCCTCAAAAGCAGTTTAATCAGCACGGATCAGGGAACAAACGGTTCGCTGAAATTTTAACTAAAGCCATCGGTTATTGTTAAATTCATTTGTGTGGTACGGCTTTGGCTGACGAGCCACAACAGATCGAAACATCGGTGTCCCAGAATCAAATATACTAAAGAACCAAGTGCGTTATGAACACATATTCGTTGAACAGAAGAAGCTGTTTCCTTGAGATGAAACATAACAGCGATTAGTATATTCCTGTTCGAATTCGCCGGAACATATTTGGAATAAATATGCAAACCATCGTCATACTCATAACACAGATCCAGAAACTCATTATGTTAGTACGCCATATTTCATTCTATTCCTGCCGGTGTATGGCTTTTACATGTCCTGGAAACTACAGCAGCAATACGTCTGTCACAGTCTTATTTATGACGTGCACTCTTCCATTACTTGTAGTGATATCACTCGAGATATTTTGATTTGTGTTTCGTCAGATTTAATGTACATACAGGTGGGAGTGCGTGCGTGCCTGTGTTCGTGTGCGCATGCGCGTGTACGTGTGTGTCTGTGAGTGTGTGTGAGAGTGTTTAAGGATTTTTTTCTATGTAAGTGTAGCTACTTTTGAGATTTAATCCGTGTCAGCATGTGTATGCGTATACACACACACATATATAGCATGTGTGTGGATATATATATATATAAATATATATGCATATATATAATAATACAAATGATATGTGAGAATATACATATATACATCCATGTATGTGCATACCTACATCTACATGTATATATAGATGCATATCCGGGTACAGGACGTCAAAGAAATATGGACAAAAAAGGAACGGGAACATAAACAAAGCACAAAAAAACGAACTTTATATGTATATATATATATATATATATATATATATATATATATATATATATATATATATATGGGCGTACGCACACAGACACATGTATATACGATAGATCAATAATTTGTAGATTAAAATAAGGGAGAATTCTTGAAGTTGGATGGATTTAGGTGTGTTTTCAAAGAGCCATTAATGATTACAATAAGCATGTGTTCATGTACGTCGTGGTGTGGATTTGTAGATATGTTTATGTGGCGAGGGTGGAGTTGATTTTTTTCTTTCATTTTGGGTGAGGAACACAAGAAGGTGAGTAAAAGACACGTTTTTAATTAAATTTGGCAACAACCGGGATTGTTGGAATCATTCAGCTGTGACTTTGTTGGAAGATCAAAGAAAATTTCCCGTAGACAGATAGATAGATAGATAGATAGATAGATAGATAGATAGATAGATAGATAGATAGATGGATGAATGAATGGATGGATGGATGAATGGATGGCCGGACGGTCAGACAGACAGATAAATAGATAGGGTTTAAGACATTGTGCAACAAATGGAAAATTTTTTAAAAGTAACACACAGGGTCCTATCTATCTATCTATCTATCTATCTATCTATCTATCTATCTATCTATTTATCTATTTATCTACCTACCTATCTATCTATCTATAAATACATACATACATCGTGACGTTTCGTCCGGCGTGCCAACGATTCTTCTAGCTTGCCGTCTTTGCTCCCGAACCACTTCGTAGTGGTTAAGGGGGCAAACACAGACACAAAGGCACACAGACACACACGCACACACACATATGTTTATATATATATATATATATATATATATACAGAAATTTTACAGAAAGACAAAAGATGAAGACAGGAGAATGAACAAGAAGCAAGTGTATTAGTTTGACGCTCGGGAAAATGAAAAAGTCTTTTACGTTTCGAGCTTACGCTCTTCAGCAGAAAGGAATAAGAGGCAAAAAACAGAGAGCCAGGCAGGAAAAAAAAAACTTGTAGATTTCAGCGGGCCAGCCTGGCGAATGGTCCTGCATGGCAAATATATAAACATATATGGTCATCATATATTATGCCTGTCAGGTAAAATAACATGAGACAAGGTAAACGGGTGTTTCCCCCTAGAAAACAAAAGAGTCATTTTTAGCCAAGATTCACCCACAGAAACAAAAGTGAAAATTCCCACTGGCAATTTGAACGCAAATTCTCATGAAAGTATTAAATAAATAAAAAATCGATATCGAATCAGCTATTTTATCACGTTTCCTTTATTTCTTGTCATGTGTTATATATATACATATGTATATTTGGTGGGGTGTATAAGTGTTTATATGAAGGCGTATGTGACACAATGTGTTCGCTTTGCTTGTAAAGAGCGATGCTGGGATTTGACCTCGCAGCTGTTTTACGTTTTTCTTTTATCTTCGTAGTCAACATTGAAACTAAACTTATGAGTATAGCGCCCCCTGGAGGATATCCGCGGTGTAACTTTTTACATTACAATCTGATATTTAATTAGCATACGTACAATAAGTATGTATGTATGTGTGTGTATGCGTGTGTGTGTATACTATAATATACATTGTATATATAATTATATATATAAGTGCTATATATATATATATATAGTCTTCAGATGTATATATATGCATATACAAACACACACACACACACACATATATATATATATATATATATATATGTATGTATAT
>NC_068991.1:3828238-3828699 GCF_001194135.2 Octopus bimaculoides | reverse complement strand
TGTGTGTGTGTATGTATGTATGTTCTCTTGTAGCTGAAGTAAGAATCCGATTCGTGAAACAACCGAAGGACAAAAAAAAAAAAAAAACGTGGCAAACAGCAACAATACTAGTAATATCACAACACCGAGAGAAAATAAAAGGAGGCGGAAAACGAAAAACGAAAAACAAAAAAAAAATGAATGTTAAAAAGATCAGAAAGAAAAAAAAACTGTTGCAATATATAATAAACAAAACTGAGCGAAAAAGAAATATAAATAAATAAATAGATTTCTGACAGCACCAACAACTAGAAGATTAATGAAAGGAAAAGACAACCGTCAGAGCAACATGAGTAACAATATGAAAAATGAACAAAGCTGCAAAAAATACATGACAACCTTATAAAATATATATACATACATACATAAATACATACATATATATATATATACATACATATATATATGTACATGTATATATA
>NC_068991.1:3826208-3828038 GCF_001194135.2 Octopus bimaculoides | reverse complement strand
ACATATAATAATGAAATGATGAATAAAAAATAAATAATAAAGTTAAAATAAAATACAATATACACAATATACACTGGAAAAAGGGGGACATATGCATAGCATAGCATACAGGGGTTAAAAAAAAGAGGGGGGATGATAGAGATGAGAACCTCCTGGTACCAGAACTCCTCTAGGGATAATCGAGGAACCCCACTGTCCGAGATTTCCCTTGAGACCCCAGGAGCAAGCGCCCTCTCCAATTCCTTCTCTTCAACTCACAGGTCTTTACTTAGATTGGTACTCTTGCCATGTTCACAACTTTCACCCATCTTTCAATAAACTCACTCGAGGACAGCACTTCCCTCTCCACTCTCAATTTCCTTTTCGAGTGAAACTTGAAGAGGTCAATGAGAGCTCTACCAAAGAGGAATGTATCCGTCCTCATGCCTTTCAGCCTTGTCCCCCAAGCAACCTCTTTCGCCACAGCCACCAGGCAAAGGAAAACTGCTTTGCATGCTTGATTGAAGGAGGGCGGTGGTGCGATCATCCCTACAGACTCGACCGACAGACAGATCCGTCCCACACGTGACAGCAGCTGTTCAACATAACTCCACAAGTCAGCAATGCTCGGACACTGAACAAGGGCGTGCAGAACGGTTTCGTCACTCTGCGCGCACCTCGGACAAGTCCGTGTGGCAGCACAATAATAATAATAATAATAATAATAATAATAATAATAATAATAATAATAATAATAACAATAATCTTTTCTACTATAGTCACAAATCCTGAAATTTTGTGGGAGGGGACCAGTCGATTACATCGATTCCAGTGCTTCGCTGGTACCTAGTTTATCGATTCGGAATGAATGAAAGGCAAAGTCGGCGTCCGCGGAATTTGAACTCAGAACGCAAAGACAGACGAAATACCGCTAAGCATTTCGTCCGGCGCGCTAACGATTCTGCCAGCTCACCACCTTAATAATAATAATAATAATGGTTTCTTGTATTGGCCACAAGGGCTCAAAGAAGAAGAAGAAGAAGAAGAAGAAGAAGAAGAAGAAGAAGAAGAAGAAGAAGAAGAAGAAGAAGAAGAAGAAGAAGAAGAAGAAGAAGAAGAAGAAGAAGAAGAAGAAGAAGAAGAAGAAGAAGAAGAAGAAGAAGAAGAAGAAGAAGAATGCAATAACAGAAATCAGCAATTAAATTTACAACTCCGTGAAAATCATAGAAATATACGGATACTTGTATACACTCACACAAACATACATGCGTATATATATGTATGTGTATATATGTGTGTGTGTGTGTGTGTGTCTGTGTGTGCATGTGTGTATGTGGGTGTGTGTATGTGGGTGGGTGTCTGTGTCTATGCCTGTGTATGTAAAAATTAGAGACCACACCCACTACAAGTCCAGACACTTTAGCACCAACATCATATCTACTGGGGCGACATCTACATTGTAGCCAATAACAAAAAAACACAACTTCAACAACAACAACAGCAACAATAACAACAACAATAAATAACCACATGCTCAACAATACAACAAAGTATTCAATATGCTTTTAATAAACCCCCCCCCCACCATCATCCACGTCTCGTCTTGAATTTATAACTAAAGTTTTTTTTTAATCTTATTCCTTGTGTAACTTGATACGCCTCTGCATGTCTATCTATTTCTGTGCGTATTTATATATATATACATATACATATATCCATATACATACATGCATATATATATATATATATATACTCTCTCTTTCCTTTCCTGAGCGTCCAATAATACTATCCATATCACGTCCTCACCTTGTTGTTTTTTTGTTTTTTTGTTATTGTTTTTTTGAACTATAT
>NC_068991.1:3822887-3823760 GCF_001194135.2 Octopus bimaculoides | reverse complement strand
GATTGATTGATTGATAGAAAAACAGACGACAGACAGAAAGGCAGACGACAGATAGATAGATAGATAGATAGATTGATTGATTGATAGAAAAACAGACGACAGACAGAAAGGCAGACGACAGATAGATAGATAGATAGATAGATAGATAGATAGATAGATAGATAGATTGATAGATAGATAGATAGATAGACATATCACACACATACACACACGTCATACATAGAGTCATGTGTATATTTGTGTCTTTTATTTTGTTTTCTGTTTGGATGCATTTTAATTATTGCTGTTGCTGCTGTTGTTAACTATTTCATTTTCATTAACTGCAGATTCTAGCAACTTTGTAATACTTTGCCGTGTAAAATGTATATATAGGTGTATGGGGGCACGCGTGTGTGTATGTGTATACAAAGTGTGTTTGATGGACGGAGAAGAAAACAGGAAAAGTTGAACGATAAAAGATGATCACAAGAATCTTCTTCTTTCATCCTCTTCATAATCCGATCATTCACCAGATTTCTATTACTTTATCACATTACCTCTTTAATATATTCTTCTCCATTGTACTCCTTTATCTTTATTCTTTCTACCTTACTTCATTTGATAGCACTATCTCTTTCTCCTCCGTTTATTTTTCACATCCTGCCCCTATATTTCACTGTCTACACACACGACTTCCTACTCTGAGATCGCCGACCAGTCTCTATCTACTTATCTATGAAATCTACAACTCTTTATAATAATGTATGTATATACCTATGTAAGTTTATATTTGGACGTACGCATGTTTGTATGTTTGTATGAATTTATGTAAGTATGCATGTATGCATGTGTGTATAAGAAAGCATGTACGTATGTGTGTACGTATATATATAT
>NC_068991.1:3819768-3820520 GCF_001194135.2 Octopus bimaculoides | reverse complement strand
AGAAGAAGAAGAAGAAGAAGAAGAAGAAGAAGAAGAAGAAGAAGAAGAAGAAGAAGAGGGGAGGAGGTCCTCATCACAAACAATACGAATTGCAATAAAGTGTAGAGAAACTAATAAAAATTAGGGTCTGAATATAAGTGGTGTTTCGGTAAAAGAAAGGTAAGATGTGTTAAGATGTCCATTGTATGAAGACATACTGTTGCCTGAACCCTGGCTCTCATAATTTATCTTCGATTTCCTCAGATTTTTCTATTTCCATAAATCAGTGACACTTTTATTCCCACTGCCACCCTCTTCCTTTGCTATTCCCGCTTTTACCGTTTTCTCTTTCTTTAAATATGTATTTGTTTGTATATATGTGTGAATGTGTTTGTGTGTGTATGTGTATGTGCGTGCGTGTATGTTTGTGCATGTGCAGACCGGGCCTTGTGAGCATTTATTGAGCGAAAACACCTAAAGCTCCACGAGGCTCCGGTAGGGGGTAGTAACGAACCCTACTGTACTCTTTCACCACAATTTTCTCACATTCTTTCTTCCTGTTTCTGTTGTACCTGTATTTCAAAGGACCAGCCTTGTCGCGGAATTTCCCCGAGAACTACGTTAAGGCTACACGTGCAACTGTGGAGTGCTCAGCCACGTGCACGTTAATTTCACGTGCAGGCTGTTCCGTTGATCGGATCAACTGGAACACTCGACGTCGTAACCGACGGAGTGCCACGACGTCGATATATATATATATATATATATATATA
>NC_068991.1:3818118-3818589 GCF_001194135.2 Octopus bimaculoides | reverse complement strand
ATATATATATATATATACATATTAGCAGTTAGCTGAAAACGAAAGGGAGAGGAAAGTTAGAAGGGAAGAGATACAGAGAGAGAGAGGGGGGGGGGAGGAAGAGCGAAGAGAGAAGGGAGATAAATGAGAACATGGATCGTTGGAATGTTTTGTGAGTTGGATGTTTGTTTGGCTGGTTGAATTTATGATTGATGGACAGCAGGCAGAATGACAGATGAATGCAGAAAGCAAAAGAAAGGAATATTAGACACACAGACAGACATCATACCGTTACGAATACATAGATGCGTACCTGCGGTTGTACATGCATAAAGGTATACTTATATTGGTAAGGTCACACATGAGTACAGATGTACGTACGCGCATACATACATAAATGCTAATATATGTTCTTATCAATATATATACACACATAGATACATGCATACATGCATATATATGTGAGCATATACATACATATATATATATATA
>NC_068991.1:3817258-3817745 GCF_001194135.2 Octopus bimaculoides | reverse complement strand
ATATATATATATACATACACGCACATATATATAGGGAGAGGCAGGTAGGTAAACGGACATCTAAGTAAACCGATAGGGAAACTTTTTGAGGTAGATATGAGCATAGATAAGTATATTTGTAGGTAATACATACAAACATACACACACACACACACGCGCGCGCGCGCGCGCACACGAAATATATGCAGAGATACAGAGAGCTAGAATGCTACATAGATAGATAAATAGATTAGATAGATAGATAGATAGATAAATAGATAGATAGATAGATAGATAGATAGATAGATAGATAGATAGATATATAGACAGACAGACAGACAGACAGATAACCACTCATACACATGCATATATATATACATATATATATGCATATATATATGCATACCTGCATACACACATATATATATTTAGATATACTCACATATGCACAAAGATATATTTATGTGTGTGTGTGTAGGATATATATATATATATATATATATATATA
>NC_068991.1:3815456-3817248 GCF_001194135.2 Octopus bimaculoides | reverse complement strand
ATATATATATATATATATATACATAGATTTGCCAGTGCACACGAGCGTTTTGAGGGAACATAATTTGAGAGAGTGAGAAGGAGAAGGAGGGTGGAGAGAGAGAGGAAGAGATAGAAAGAGAGAGGGAAAGCAAGCGAGAGAGATAGATGGGTTTGTACATACTTCTTTTTGTTAATTTAAATATCTTTGGGTTTTGGGGGATTTTTTTAGCTTGAATAACTCAGCTGTTCTTTGGGAGAGTTTTAATGATACGGGTTGCCAAACTGCCTTGAACGATACAAGCATGGATGATTGAAAGTATATACCCGGAGTAAGAAAAGCCGGTGGAAGTGACCTGCCGGGTTTTTTGCTTGACCAAGTGAATATGTCCGAATGAGACGACTGGCATCAGCTGTTTGGCCACTGAAGATTTGACACGGCTGGTTGGACGCTCAGCTTCTTTTGGTAACTACTATTTGGCAAACAAGGCAAAACATGAGCAAACAGACACACACACACACATTCACACACTTACAAACCAACATACACACACACATACATATATACAAGGGAAGTTACTCTAATAGGAGGAAAAAATATATAAAAAATACACGCAACTATATTCTCACAATACTTAGACATAAAACCTCCTACGTTCACAACGTCTACATACGTATATACTCACACAAACATGTATATGCACATACACACACGCATACACCAGCATATATGTATGTACGTACCCCTTCAGATACTTCTCAGGGAGATTCAGCGTGACACAGAGTGGGACAAGGCTGGTCCTGTGAAGTAAAGGCGCTACTCATTTTTGCCAGCTGAGTGGACTGAAGCAACGTGAAATAGATACATAATATATATATATATATATATATGTATATATACATATATGTATGTATGTATGTATGTATGCATGTATGAAGGTAACGTGACATTTTCATTATACTGTTGAAAAGATTTTATTAAAACTTACGTAAAAGTTTTAAGTACGTAACATACATACGTGCACATACTCGCATGTTTATACATGTTTGTCTGCTGCATGAAGGTAAATATACATATGAGTGTGTACATGCATGTATGCGCGCGCGCGTGTGTGTGATTGCTTTTTTTTTTTTTGTTTTTTTTTTTCAAGTTCATTTGTCATTTGTCGTTTGGAAACTTCATCACAGTTCTTATAACACGCGTTTTACATGTTTCTAATTATTTATCTAACAACCTACCTTTAATGCGTGACAAAATATTAATCGACTTTTTTTCTTTGTTCTTATTTCTTAACCATTTCATTACGGAACTCATCATAATGAAGGAAGATGAAGACGTGGTCTTCGGATTCTTTGTTTCCTTTGTTTTTCTTGCTATCTTGGTTTTTGCTTGTTGTTGCTTTTGCTTTTTTTCTTTTGATGTTGTTTTCGTTGTTGTTGTTGTCGTTATTGTTGTTGTTCCTTTATCTTTTATCAGTTACTTATCTCAGTCATCAGTCTTGCGGCCATGTTGGGGCACTGTCATTGCCTTCGAGACAGTACTTCTTGATACACCAAACATTTCGGCTGTTTTCGTTACGCTAGCGCCTGCCATACGAGCACCAACAATTTGTCATTTTGGTCATTTTAATGGATTTTAATGATATCTGAAAAGAAACAGTAATTTTAGCTAAACATATTAAGCAACACTAATAATAAATCAAAAGACATAAAAATAAACAAGCTTTTGACGGTTTTGTAGCTATTTCAAAATTATGATGCTAGTTATTTCCATTATTTTGTCCAACCCGTGTATCTGTATACATACATATATA
>NC_068991.1:3811798-3815173 GCF_001194135.2 Octopus bimaculoides | reverse complement strand
TATATATATATATGTATATATATATATATATGTGTGTGTGTGTGTGTGTGTGTGTGTGTATACATGTATTTATGTATGTATGCATATATCTCAATATATGTACATATATAAACACAACACACACAGATATACATATGCATAGACATGTACATAAACGCATGTATATATATATATATATATGTGTGTGTATGTGCGTGAATGTGTATGGGGGGAGTATATGTGCATGTGCGAGCGTGTATACATACACATATCTGTGTATACACACACGCATGTATATACATACCTACATATTCAAATTTACATATATGCATACACACATATGCACGCACACATGCACACACACACATGCACACATACACACAGACGCAAACACATGCGCACAGTCCACACGTCCACACATACACACATATACACGCTTGAAATACCAAGAAAATCACGAAACAGCTTCAACAACACCAAGAACAACAGTTTCATCAACACCAGCAGCAGCACCACCACCACCAGCATCATCGCCGTAAACATTATTACACAACCATCAATTAAAGCTTCACCTGAAAACCAAAGTGCCGTATCTTTGAGATCATTGAATTCAATTAATCTAACAGCACGTGGCCTCTGAAGAGCGTTCGAAATTCTAGCGATTCCACTGCAAGATAAGTCTTCAACAATTAGATTCCTGACAGTACCCACCTAATTCTTAAAAGTCTCATGTTATTCTATTAATTGAAAATTTGGTAATAATGATTTCTCTGATCGATACAATGACAGCCAGTATTGACCAAGATGGTTTTAGCCGCTCAATCGTCTCTGTTTGGATCGGGTGATTAGCCATGCGCTGTAGACATCATGGCGGAAAGGGACCTTCACGCTTAATGTTTTAACACTCGGTCGGTCGTCTTTTTGGCCGCCTCTGCGAATAACGCGATATAGCCTCGCATCCTCCCTCTCTCATTCTCTCTTTCCCTCTATCTCGGTTTTTTTCTCTCTCTCTCTTTCTCACTCCCTCTAACTCCCTATCTCTCACTTTTTATCCCTCACGCTCTCTCTCCCTTTGTGTCTTTCTCTTCTTATGTATCGATTCCTTACCTCTCTCTTGCTTTTTCTCACTTTTTTACGCTTTCTCTTTCTCTCTCTCTTCCTCTCCCTCTCTTACTCTTTCTAACTTTTTCTCTCTTTCTGTCTCTCTCTCTCTCTCAGCGTTTTTCTCTTTCTCTTTCTCTTTCTTTTTCTTTTCTCTCCCTCTCCCATTCTCTTTCTCGTTGCACCTTAACTAACCATGTGACACAGTTTTTGATACAGACGACGATGACGACAACAAAGACGACGACAACAAAGACGACGACGAGGAGAAGGAGGAGGAAGAGGAGGAGGAGGAGGAAGAGGAGGAAGAGGAGGAAGAGGAGGAGGAGGAGGAAGAGATATTGGTGGTATTGGTGGTGACGGAGCTGCTCTTGGTTGTTGCTGTTTCTGGTTGTGTTGGTGACGAAGATAACAACGAATTCACTGTATAGCCCCAGGTCAGGCTTGATCCAGTCGACCTCGATCAAAGATGCCGAAGCGTCCCTTCCAGTTCCCTGCACACAATACACTCGGACCTACATCATCTGACGTTAATGGATCATTTGAGGAAGCGTTTGACAGTTATTTCTAGTAGGTCGAATTACCAAGGTGAGCAGGGATCTCCAAAGTGTGCTTCGCGGCACTTTAATGTGTCGCCAATAATCTTTATAGGAGTCGTGCAATTAAGTCAAATGTGATTAATTTTCAAGAAGTATAATTAGGATTTTGTCATCTCTGTATGCAATCAGACACGTGACTGGTGACACGTGACTGGTGACACGTGATTGATCTGATTCTTTATTTGGTGGTGGTGGTGGTGGTGGTTTTGGAGAGGATGATGCTGACGAAAAGGAGGAGGAGGAGGATAGAGTTGGTGACTTCGACGACAACGACGACGACGATGATGACGATGATGATGATGATGACGATAACCACGGCGACGATAAAGTCATTGTTTAACCCCAAAATCATCCCCGATGCAGCAGATCAGGATCAAAGGTATGCAATTAGACACGTGATAGGTGACACGTGATATATTGTAATTGTTTATTTCTTAATTTCGTGTCACAAATACAAAGCTTAATTAATATATGACAAAAACAATTATTTCCAAAATGTGATTAGAAAAAAAAAAAAAAGCAACGTTTTGAACTTACGACACTTTTGCATAATAGCAACGATATATTCTTGAGCGAATTTTTTAATGTTTAACAGATGTTTACCCCTCATAGATTTTGAATACCTCATGCAATTTGAACTTTTAGCACCAAACTTTGAAATACCTGAGGCGACTTGATGATAAGACCCAGCACGGAATTTGATCGTTAGAGATTTCGCATAATTTTTTCTCTTCTCATACAGGGAAGTCTTTGAATATTCTTGCATCAACGAATTTAGTACAGTTCTACACTCCACCTCGATTCTCTGGTCTGTCAACATGCGACTGCGACTGAAGCTGTTGTTGTTGATGTTCTTGTTACGCTTATTTTCCTGTGCTTTTTGTACACTTTTTTTCTATGGAAATTATAAAGTCGCCGCCATGTTTTTTATGAGCAATTCCCGAAATGATCTTTCCAAAATAAGTGCTTCAAAACTAATAGAGATTGGTTGAGTTTTTAATGGCACTTGTGGTTTTAAGAAACACTTGCTTCTTTTAAGAAAGTGGAAATCGATATACACACACACACACACACACACACACACACACATATATATATATATATATATTTAAAAAGTGGAGATAGAAACAGTTTCTTGAACCAAAAATCAAAACTTTCGCCATTCAAAATTTAAGCTCTCTTGATTTTCAAATAAAAAAAAAATGTTATTGTTTTGCATTTTCGTTTGAATATTTTTATTCTTTCTTTATTTTTATTTTTTATTTATATTATTTTTATTTTTATAATTTTTATTTTTTATTGCTATTATTTTTATTATTTTCATTTTTTTTTATTCCTATTTATCATTTTTTTTTATTCTTTTTATTTTTATTTTTTTACTTTTTATTTTTATTTATATTTATATATTTTTTAGTTATTTATTTTTTATTTTTTATCCTTATACTTATTTTTTATATATTTATTTTGTTTATTTTATATCTATATATTTTATTTCACTTTTTGACTTCCTTAATGAGCGGTTCCTCTTCGTTAGTGGCTTTAGCGATAGAGCTGTATTTGTGAAAAGCTCTGCTATTAATGTGTACATATATCTGTTCTGGTGGGGGTGGCGAGAGAGCAGGGCTGTGGCGGTGGCGGTGGGAGTGAATATATCTTGGTGTAGGTATGACGTTTGTAGGAATGAGTGCTGAATATT
>NC_068991.1:3810784-3811616 GCF_001194135.2 Octopus bimaculoides | reverse complement strand
GGGGTGATGTAGGTGCTTCTAGTGTTTACCTGAATGTGTATGTGTGAGGATATGTGTGTGTGAGTGTTTGAGTTTTGTAGAATGTCATGTGTACGTGTCGTGGTATATTGTATATGTACATGAGAGAGCCTGTGTGTGTTATGGTATGTTGTGTGTGCGTAAATGCGTGTGTATGTGTGTGTGTGTGTGTGTCTGTTATGTTCTGTGCATGTATGTGAGCGTGTATGTTTTGGTATGTTGCATTGTATGTTTGTGTGCATATGTGTGTGTGTGTGTGTATGTGTGTTACAGTATGGTGTGCATGTGTTATGGTATGTTGTGTGTGTGAATGAATTATTTCATGTATGTGTTATGGCATGCTTCGTGTATGTGTGTGTACATATGTATTATTTTGTGTGTACTATGATATGTGTGTGTGTGCTCCTGTGTGTGTGTCTGTTATGGGTGTAGATAAAGACTATGCACGTCTTTCGAGTGAACATGGCTGTAGGTTGCGATGTGTATATTTCAATGATGTGAGTGCATGTTGTGTCGTGTATATACTTTATACGTGTGTAGAGGTGATGCATGTAGATAAAAGCTTTGTATTGAGTGAGTGTATATTAACGTTTGTATATTCATACAGGTGTATCGAGTCAATGCCTTTAGATGTTGTAGTGTGTTTTGATGCGTAAAGCATATGCAGAAGGCCTAGTTTAAAATAATTTTATACATACATACACACATACACACATACATATATATACATATATATATATATATATATGTATATATATATATATATGTATGTATATGTGTGTGTGTGTGTGTGTGTGTGTGTGTGTGTGTGTGT
>NC_068991.1:3806709-3809784 GCF_001194135.2 Octopus bimaculoides | reverse complement strand
AAAGAACAAAGAAAAACAAAAGCAAAAATTGTAAACATTTTAAAAAACAGAGTTATCATTTAAATGCCCACCCCGCTAATGATTTATAATGAACTGCATTTGGCAAAATAAGGGGTACATAGGCCGCTATAATCTATCTATTTTGTTGTTGTTGTTGTTGTTGTTGTTGTTGTTGTTGTTGTTGTTGTTGTTGTTGTTTAGCCTCATGTGATCCCTGATAGAATAATGATCAAAGGCTTCCTAGTTTTGTTAAAACCAGTTTTTAGCAGTTTTTATTTTTCCTGATTGTCTTTCTCTGACATATTATACCTTGCATTATTCCATGATTTTAAGCAGTGTTTCACAAACGTTTCTTCTGGGGTCTTTTTTTTTTCTCTTTTAACTGTCACCCCCTTTTCTCTCACTAATACTTTTTTCAAAGCAACAGGAAAAGCAGCAACGGGAAACTTCAAAACAACAACAATTAGACGAATAATAGAACAAACACCTCTCCTAAGACAGGCCCCTCCCCGACCGAGAGCACACAGACATGTCTGCGTGGTGAAAGGGAAGGTGAGGGGCATAAATGGTGAAAATGACCCATGCAAAGAAACGGAAATGAAGCAAAAACTCGCCGACGAAAACGCTGGCAGATATGAACAAATAGAAGAGAAGCATTTGAGCAACGATGCACCAACACCACCCCACATCAGCAGCCACACGACTGCTATCAGCACTGTCGTCCCCATCGCCGACACCACCACTATCACAGACACAACCGCCACAAACACAGGCACGACTAATTTATACGCACGCACACGTACATACACACACGCACGCACGCACGCACACACCCACACACACACACACGCATATATACATACACACACATGCACATACACGCACACACAAACATACATACACACACGTGCACCCATTCTTATACACAGACGCACACACACATACACATGCACATACACACACATGCATACACACACGCACACATACAAACATTTAAAAAATAAACCAACACGAAGAGAAAAGCAAGAAATCATTAATTCTACAAGTAATAAACAGAAGTAATAAAAAGACTAATGGATCACATCCAACATACAAGCATCACACACTCAATAACTTCATTAGATTAATTAATAGCACTACAGCTCTCACATATAAATTATCCAAATATCACAACACCCATAAAGCATTTCATAAAATAAATACCCAAATGGAGTAGGAAATTCTGTGGGAATATAAACAAAAGACTATGAAGAACGGCTTGTGATAAGCCTCACGACCATCTAGCGCGACCGAATACTTATCTCCCCTTGGAAATAAGGTTCGTGGACCTTTCCTACTTTCTTCCTTCCGTGTAACTCGGAATAGGCAGTGTAAATGCACGTTGCCTGGAGTCACCGTGGAAGTAGAACCACCTGCTTAACAACCACAGGTCACCAGATATATATGTGGCGGCATCAGCGAGAACAGAATTTCCAAGCTACGAATCTTCACGCCCATTTTCGGGTGGATACGTGTCTGTGTCCTTACGAAAGGGTCCTGGATCTCACGATATGGACCATGCTCTTGGACCCAGAAAGTAAGTTGTTGGTCCTGGAGGTGACGAGCAACGATCGGAATGTATTCAGATTTGTAGCTGTCTACGTTCCGACGGAAGTGAGCAACCAGGTTTTGCTGAGACATCTGGAAATTTATGCGAATGCAAAGTTTGGATTAGGTAGGGCTAGCTGATATGGAAAGTGGGTGCAAAATCCTTGCAAATCTACTCGCACGTTTCCAACCGCCTGAAAAGTGCCGTCTAGATTTCCCAAATCTGCCAGTGTGGACATGGACTAACAGCATCAGGTCATTCAAATAGTATTTAAAGTTTTCTGTAGAGCAGAAGATAAGGATAGTATAAGCTGTGCCCAATTTAAAATCACCAGCTACACAGACACACCGCAAATTTGGGTGCTGTAGGATCCAACTTAAATATACTGCATAAGCAAGGAACCGGCCACTGGAAGCTGAACGCGTATTTCTCATCATGCTCAAAGACCAGATTAGAAAGTAGTTAAGCGGGAGTTGATAAAGGCAATCGTCAACAACAAGGTATGTTTCGTCCTGAAACGGGAGATCAGAATTGATAAGAATTTGTAAGATTGTAACAATAGAGGCAATTAGAATAGACAGAGACTTAGTCGAAAATGTAGAAAAGGCCCTCAGAAAATCCATTGCAATGGATGTGCTTGCGTTGAGATTGGCCCTGGACAAATTCTTCAACGCGAAGCACGAAGGCTGCGCTATCGTAGACACGAGGGAACGAAAGTCCTCCGATGGCTTCGAATGGCAAAAGCGCAACGAGGCAACAGAGCTACAATTCGGAATTTTGTGGATCATGATGGACGCATGTAACTTGATTCCAAGGAGATGCGCGTGGCTATTCAGTAGAATTTCATTCGTTGCATGTCTGGATTTGGTCTAATTCTCTAATTTCAATTTCTTTATCGAGTACGATATTCTTGGTCTTAAACAGTTTTCCTCCCTTCATTGTTGCTTTGGCACATTTTTTCTAATCCGAATCTCATAACAATTTCTTTACTAGAACCGTGTACTATCAGCAGGAGGATTATTATTAATTTGATTATTAAGAAAGCAATATCGAATTCATTCTAGGCAGAAAATGCCACTAATTATAAGAGGGAGGGCGCATGGTCGATTCTATTGATTTCAGTATTTCGTTGGTACTTTGTTTTATGAAACCCGGTGGGATTTGAACTCGGAATGTAAAGATCCATGACTAACATGCATACAAAACATTCGTCTCATATTCTGACGTTTCTGACCATTCTGCCGGACAATCATTCTTTGATAGCATTATCAATAAACAATAAGGGATGACGATGATTATGGTGGAGAGGGTTCATAGGGGTGGTGGCGGGGTGATGATGACGATCATTATCTTCCTAATCATCATCATCATCATCATCATCATTATCATCATCATCGTCATGGTTCTCGTGATCGCCGCCGCCGTCGTTGTCATTATATAATCAACTCAATAATCGTCATCTTCTCTTTGTTGTCGTCATCGCCGTT
>NC_068991.1:3805359-3806058 GCF_001194135.2 Octopus bimaculoides | reverse complement strand
ACACATAAACGTATACACAGAGACACAAGTTCAGATATGTTGACAGATACGCGTTAACAAATGCGTACACATACGTACACACATATACAGATGCGCACGCATTCTTAGACACGAGTACATGTGTGACATACATACATATGTGTGTGTGTGTGTGTGTGTGTGTGTGTGTGTGTGCGTGTGAACTGCACACATGTAGGCAAACATACAAACATAGATATACTCATACCAACAAACACATACGCATAGACATGTCATGTAGAAGTATACACATGTACAAAGAGGGAAGAGTAGCGGGAAGAGGGAATATGAGAGCATTAAAAAGGTAACCAAAGAGAGAGGGGAGAAGGTGGAAGAGAGATTATGAGAAAGTGGGTGACAGAGAGAGTGCAAAGAGTAGGACGGAGGGATCAAGATACGGAGAAAGGGGGGTATATGATAGAAGGAGAGATAGTAATCGGAAAAGAGAGAGAGAAAAGGAGGGATAGGTAGAGGCAGAGACAGAGGTCGATAATGGTGAATTCCAAAGAAATGAGCGAGTAATAGAACGAGTGAAAGAGAGAGGGGGGAGAGGGAGGTTTAGATACAATAACACAGAGAACGGGAGAGAAAGAGAGAAGGGAGAAAGAAAAAGAGAGACACAGAGATAGGGGTATATACATGTGTTTGTATGCATATATACATACATCTACATACATACAC
>NC_068991.1:3802607-3804568 GCF_001194135.2 Octopus bimaculoides | reverse complement strand
TATATATATAAAAACACACACATAGATATACGGTGAGGGGGATAGATTGCTAGTGAAAGAGAGAGGGAGCGGATCGGAGGCAGGGACAGAGGGGTGAGGGTGAGTTATGTGGGGGTGGGGGGCGGTTGAGGCTGGGTCGGTTGGAAGACCGTCATAAAGTAAGGCCTTTCACAAGATTACGTGCAACGCAATTTGTTAGGCGCTGAGAAACAATAATGGCGGATCCACTTTGATTTTACAACGGACATCTCAGCGGCAGCAAATTAATGACTGGTTTTCATTAGCTTTAATAGTGTACAGAGTCAATCTAATGAATTACGGGTTTTTATTGTTCTACTTCAATCGCCACCACTACCATCACTGGCAGCGCCCATACCACCGCCGCCGTCAACAACACCAGCACCGACGCCAAAAGCGTTACAACGTAATCGTCGTCATCATCATCATCATCAGCATCATCATCAGCAGCATCACCAACATCGTCAGTATCATTATTAAAACTACAACAGTCACCAGCATCACCAGCACCACTCCGACGGCGTCGATAACTACACCAGCATCGCTACTACCTTCAAGACCACCATCACCTCCACCACCACCACCACCACCAACATTACTGATACGACTATCGCCGCCGCTACCATCACCATTATCACAATCTTCACCTTGATAATGGCGACTGGTGATGACATTACTACCCTATTCTATCACCGATATCACTATATCAACACGCTATACGTACCTATATAAATACTATATGCAATGATTCAGATCATATATATATATATATATATATATATATATTGATATTGATATATTGATATATTATTCAAATTTACAGAAAGCAAAAGACAAAGACAGGTGAGGGAACTGCAAGCAGGTGTATTAGTTTGACGTTCGGGAAAAATGTAAAGGTCTTTGACGTTTCGAGCCCATGCCCTTCGAGAGAAAGAGTTGAGAATAAAAAATATGGAGAGAGAAAAAAATGTGTAGGGACTAACAACTCAATCTGACGAAATAACCGGACGAAAAAGGTTTAGTGAAAGGTAGCAATAATGGTGACCTGGCAGAATTAGGTTGCGCAAGGACGTGTGTGAATATATATGCATGTATGTATTCAATGATACAGTGGCAGAAGCTCACAGACATGATTTGAAGTTTCTGGGACAAAGATACGAGCATCATTGCACTTCTTCAGCTGTCGCAAGCGCGGTGCTCTTAGTCCCGTCAATTATAATTCACCTGTATTTCTTTTCTCGCAGATCAATATTCAAACGTGCATATATTTATGTATGAGCATATTTGTGTATTTTTCTGCGTCTGTTTGCGGGGGAAGTGTGTGTATGTATGTATGTATATATATATATATATATATATATGTGTGTGTGTGTGTGTGTGTGTGTGTGTGTGTGTGTGTGTGTGTGTATGTGGAATGTATGTCACTGCTTTCTCCGTCTGAGAAGGTTCTTTTATACAAATACACGCAAACACAGATATAATTGCAAATGAATATATGCATATATACATACATATGCATATATACATACATACATATGCATATACATACATACATACATACATACATACATACATATATATATATATATATATATGTATGCATATACATATGTATAAATGTATTCTAGCAAAGATCTGTTAAATTACTGATCCAATACCATTGTCTCCATAAGATTGGTTATTCATTTCTAGCTCCAGGTTCTAACTGCACTTAGTATTCTAGTTGCTGCTGCTGCTGCTACTACTGCTACTAATAATGAATATCAGTACATATACATGTGCATATATATATCTATATATATGTATATATATGTATGTATATATATATATATATATATATGTGTGTGTGTGTGTGTGTGTGTGTGTGTGTGTGTGTGTGTGTGTGTGTGTGTGTATATGTGTATGTATATATCTATATCTATATCTATTTATATCTATTTATA
>NC_068991.1:3801458-3802308 GCF_001194135.2 Octopus bimaculoides | reverse complement strand
GTACAGACATGTCTTGTTTTTCTTTCATTGTACTATAAAAGATATTTCACGTTGCATTTGATCATAATTACTATAATATTATTTTGTTTATTATTGATATTTAATATTCTAATGTTTTACAGATATGCAAACACACATACACACACACACACACACACTCATTATATATATCTATATCTATATATATATATATCTATATATATATATGTATATACATATATATATATATATATAGTTCCTACGTATAAATCAGTCTTTTATATCTTTGGAAATAACAGTCTGTCTTTTATTTTTCTTCACTTCATTCATTCTTTTCGTTCTTTCTTTCGCTCTTTATTCTGCATGATTTTTTTTCCCTCGTTCACCGAAATAACCTTCTATCCTAAGGTGTTTAATTTTGATCAAGACTGCATTTCAAAAACAAAAACAAACAAAAAAATCACTAAACAACAATTAAAATCTGAGCGAATGAATACGTCTGTGATTGCTCTCACTCTGTTTGTATACCACCAAATACACGCTTCTAACCACACGGCGTGCATTCACAATCGTAAATACGCTAAAAACGGTATACAAACCTACGCTGATATTTCTTCCTCGACCGCAAACTATGTCTTTAGACCAAAGCACTGAGACAGACAAGAATATATGCGCATTATAATGTGTGTGTGTGTGTGAGAGAGAGAGAGAGAGAGCGCGCACTGAAACACCAGATAGCGCCAAACATGGTCACATACACAAATTCATATGAAGTGCGACAGTTGATCTCAATGCGTTACGACCGAAATCTTCTTTTTTTTTTTTTTAATTCCAAAATATTTTAAAATACCAATTAACCTGAACAAAAGCT
>NC_068991.1:3799629-3800743 GCF_001194135.2 Octopus bimaculoides | reverse complement strand
AGATAGATAGATAGATAGATAGATAGATAGATAGATAGATAGATAGATAGATAGATAGACAGACAGACAGACAGACAGATAGACAGACAAGTAGATAGATAGATAGATAGATAGATAGAAATCTGCTTCCCTAGACATCTGTCACACTGATCCACCTGTGACTGAATGTCACCTGATGTCATATGAGCCGATCACTCACCGCTACCTAATGGTTATATATATTTTATGCCTCAATGTATGCTTAAGGAAACAGGATACAAGAGAATGAGGATCCCCTTCGGTCATGAATGACCATGGGTTTGCACCTACAAAGTTCCCCTCCAAAGCACAAGTCCGGACAAGTTTGTTTATGGAAGACTAGCAGTCAACCATGCATATCAGCCTCATCTCTCTACGCCACTGATGTTATCCAAGGGAAAGGCAAAGGGGCCGATACAGTTTGGCACCAGTGACGTCGCAACTCATTTCTACAGCTGAGTGAGCTGGAGAGCAGCGTGCAATAAAGTATCTTGCTCAAGAACAAAATACATAGCCCAGTCCTGGAATCGAACTCGCTACCTCGTGAATGTGAGCCCGACGCTCTAACCACTGAGCAATAGTAAACCGTAAATAACTCGGCACAAGGCGACAAGAAACCACGGTTGTATATGTCCCAAGAAAAATCATGAATCTTCATACTTTGTCATGACAGTCTTTGAATGCCGACACCTTGAGGCATGGCACATAAAGAGAGGGAAAGAGAAAATCAAACGTCTGTCATTTATAATCAAACATTAGTCATTTTGTAACCTACGTTTAGTCATTCATGAGTCAACCATTTGTAACCAAAGCGTAGCCATACATAACCAGTTAACTGGCCATTTATAATCAAAATTTATCCATTAATAATCATTTGGTTTACCATTCTGAATCAAAGATTAGCCATTCGCAATCATTTATCTCGCCGTTCATGAAGATTTTAGTTTCATTATTATTATTTTTTTTTTCTTTTAGAGATTTGTAGCTTGCTTGAAGCATTGTGATTAAGTAAAATATCAAAATAGTGAAGACAAGGCGAAAAAAGGGAAAACTTACACACACATGTATATACATATGTGTGTGTGTGTGTGTGTGT
>NC_068991.1:3798873-3799344 GCF_001194135.2 Octopus bimaculoides | reverse complement strand
ATATATATATGCATATACACACACACACACACACACACACACAGAGGAGACAGAGATATATAGACAGGCAGAGAAAGGCTGAGAGAAAGAGAGAGAAACATGTGGAAGTTGGAGTGTGGAGCTTTTCAGGGTTTAAACTTGTTGCTGCAAACAAACTGCATCATTCTATGTCCAGACGGTCATTCACTTCTTGTATCTTCTTTTCGTTTTCCGTGTTAAGTTCTTCAGTAAGATAGCGGAACACAAGAATGATACTACAAGACAGTCAACAGCTTCCGTTCTTGAAAGAATAGCGCAGCTGGTAGAATTCACCAAAACATAGAATGAGATTCTCATCTCTATCGTCTTTGTCTCTGAGTTCATTCGCTTTCTTTCTTTTTTCGCTTCTTTCTTTTAATAATTTCTTTGTGTTCATCTCTATCGCCCTTTCTACTTCGAAATATCCAACTCTTTTTGTTCCCCCCCCCCTCT
>NC_068991.1:3798604-3798863 GCF_001194135.2 Octopus bimaculoides | reverse complement strand
CCCCCCCCCTCTCTCTCTCTCTCTCTCTCTCTCTCTCAGACAGACAGACAGACAAACAGTCAGATACATACATACACACATGCATACATGCATACATGCATACATACATACATAGACCAATGAATGGAAAGTTTGGGAGTGAGAGATATATAGAGATATTAGCAAAGATACTGAGAGAGAGCGAGAGAGAGAGAGAGAAAGAGAGAGAGAGAGAAGGAGAGAGAGAGAGAGAGAGTTCTAATATGACGAAGTAGAGAGG
>NC_068991.1:3795490-3797732 GCF_001194135.2 Octopus bimaculoides | reverse complement strand
ATATATATATATATATAGGCGCAGGAGTGGCTCTGTGGTAAGTAGCTTGCTAACCAGCCATATGGTTCCGGGTTCAGTCCTACTGCGTGGCACCCTGGGCGAGTGGCACTGAACCCAGGACTATGTGGTTGGTAAGCAAGCTACTTACCCCATACACACATACACACACACACACATACGACGGGTTACTTTCAGTTTTGGTCTATCAAATTCGTTACAAAGCTTTGGTCGGCCCAGAGCTATAGTGAAAAAGACTTGCCTTAAGGTTCCGTGTACTTGGACTGAACCCAAGACCATATGGTTGGGAAGCAAGCATCTTACCGCAGAGCCACGCCTGTACCTTTGTACATAACAACTACTAAATACTATTGAAAACCTTATATACCAATCCCATCAGGAGAGAAAAGATAATTTAGACTAACGCTAACCAATTTACAAGATTTATGGCGATAAGTAGATAGATCTGAAGGAAGAAATGTCTTGTCCCAGAGTTCCAGTATTGATGGATGGAAGCAAGAATCGGAAATGGGATGTTTTGAAATGAACTGCTGCTGTTCAGGTTAATGGTGGTTAACAATATGGCTAACAGGAAATACGTTGGGGGAAAAGACTGCATACTAATCAGGCACACACATCGCCAGTAGGCTCTCTTAATTGGAGGTGCGAAATATTACAGCACTATATATATATGTACGCGTATGTATGTGGGTTCGTTATGTGTGTGTGTATACACAAGTACGTGTATACAGATACATGTGTATAAATATCTATATGCACCCTGAAACATATGTGTATATATATATATATATATATATATATATATATCGTTCTCTCTACCTGTCTGTCTATCAATGTGTTTGTGTGTATTTTTGCATCTATGTATGTATATGGAGTCACCTATACAATAAACACACACACACATACACACACAAGCATACATACATATATATGTGGTGGGGAGCAGTTGTGAGTGAGTGGTAAGAAATTTACTTCCCAACCACGTGGTTCCGGGTTCAGTCCCACTACATGCAAATGTTTTCCGCTATAGCTTTGGGCCGACTAAAGACTTGTGAGTGAATTTGATAGACGGAAACTGAAAGCAGGCTGCCGCGCGCGCGCGCACGTGTGTGTGTGTGTGCATTTGTCCTCCCGCCGCTTACTAACTGCCGTTGGTGTGACGTCTAAATTACGCTAAAATGTAAATAAAACTGACATCTCATTTTAACAGACATATTTACCAAAATAATATTTAAAAATATCTTGAAATACTAAAGAGCAAATTGATTTAATAAAATCGCTATTCGCCTGCAACTCTTTTGGACGGTCTCTTGGTTTAAGTTGGCGAATGCTTCCATAATCCTTATCTTCAGCTCATCTTTGGTGTTACAAGGAGTTTTGTTGGTCTCTCGCTCAACTGCATCTCTCACATAATAATGAAGGGGTTTGCAGTCTGGGGATGTTAGGGGTGATGTAGTCGCAGAAATTGTCTGACATTCATGATTGGGTTCTCCTCGTTTGGCATGGTGCAAAGACCTGTTGCCAGACATAGGGTCTTCCAGCACCCACCTTCTTGACCCAGGGCAGCACTACCTCCTCCAGGCACTTGATGTAGGCATCCCTGTTGAGTCTGAGGCTGTGTGGGAAGAAGAATAGAAGCATAACATCGCCATCACTAGTGATCACTCCAAACACCTTCGTAGTCACCATTACATTCATCCAACTCTTTCTGAATCTTCTGCACTGTCCTCGAATTTACACCCAAACACGCTGAATTGTTCGTATTGGAGCTTCCGGCGCGAATGCCAAACAGTACAGCATCCGTTTCCAAATTTCTGGCAGAATGAATTACGCATGGTACTGTTTTTTCTCGCAGATTGTGCCCAACTGACCCTACTATACTGTGTAGTCGACAAAATAGAAAAAACAATTCGTATGCGCGAAATTAAATATATAAAATGGTGACGATTTACCCATCATACCATGTATGTATTAAGTATGTATGTATGTATGTATGTATGTATGTATGTATGCATGTATATATGTGTGTGTGCATGTAAGTATGTATGTGCGTGCGTGTGCTTGTGCGTGCGTGTGTATTAAGCTATATCGGTGTGCGTAAATGTCTCTCGGTCTGATATATATTGCCAGACATCTTTGAGTTAAACAAACGAAGATACTGCCGTCAGTGTTGTGGTGTTGTGTGACAAGGTAATGGACGCTTAAGAGACAGCTTGGAGCTTTC
>NC_068991.1:3790684-3794091 GCF_001194135.2 Octopus bimaculoides | reverse complement strand
AAACTACAAATTTTTCTCTAAATGGATGGCGATATTTATGGCGCACATAGAACAAAAAACCAGAGTGAAAATCAAAAACAAACCTGCCTTTAGTTAATCGGATACGAACGTTTCGCGGTTAAGATATTAATCTATTCCGTCTCATCAGCCCAATATTCTGATAAATCTGAAAGTGATAAATGATTTTACCGATAAAGGTTTTTTTCATACTGAACTACTTAGCAAAATTGTTAATTATTAATTCTATTACTAATTGACGATTCCCTGCCCTTATTCTTGTATAATTTATATATATATATATATACAGAGAGAGAGAGAGAGAGAGAGAGAGAGAGAGAGAGAGAGAATGATGTACATAAATATGTGTGTTCGGTGCGTGTGGATTCGTGTATGTATGCGTGAATTTGCGTGGATTTATGTTTATGTGTGTGCGTAAGTTCCCGCTCGTACGCATGTATATGTACATTACGCATGCGTTGTGCGTTTCGTATGCATACAATTGTACATGTATAATATACACACATACACACATACACACATACACACCTGTGTATATGTGTGTGTGTGTGTGTATTATATCATATATATTATATCATCTGACGTTGCGTGAACATTTGCCGATTAATCAACAGTAAAGTCACTGGAAAGTTGTGGCGATCTCATATGAAATGCGACCAACCGTCCAAAAGTGACCACCCTATCATCGTCTTAGACGGCGCATAAAGATGGCGGAGAGTATATGAATGTGGCGGAAGTGGCGGTTGTAAACGGGATGGGGGTGAGGGTGGGGGCGTAATGTACAGCTTCTTATAAAAGCATATCGATTGCACGTCGTAGGGGAAGCGTATCAGATCGTCGAGTAAATTGCTTAAGAGGAAAGTAAGCTTCTGAAATGGCGGCGTTGATGGAACGCATTGTATTCACACATGACTGAGTTTGAAAGATTTCATATGTATTGCATCATATTGATACATATATATATGTGTATGTATATATATATATATATATATATATATATATATATATATATATATCTGCCTGTACATATGTCATAACATATATATATATACGTATATATATATGTGTGTGTGTGTGTGTGTGTAATTTATATATTTCCACATAAACATCGGGACATGTACATGCACTAACGCAACTGTATATACGTGCATATGTATTTCTGTCTGTGTGTGTGTTTGCATGTGCGTATGTGAGTGTGTACGTGTGTATGTGCCAGCATGTGTGGGAGTGTATGAGTGTGTATCTGTGAGAGTTCGTGTGCGTGTGTATTTCCATGTGTATATATTTCTACGCCTTGTGTGACTTCTTCAATCTTAAGCTTAACTATGAATGGTGCGGGAGTAGATTACGAGTATTATAAGTGACACTTGGTCAATAGTGGTGGTGGGGAGGGGCATTGATGTGGGTAGTGATTGTGATGATGGTGGTGGTGGTGGTGGTGTTAGTGGTGGGACCGTGGTCATAGTGATGACGATGGTGATGATGTTGGAATCTACGATTATAATAGCGACAGTGATGATGAGGATGGTAATGAAGATGTTGACGTTTTATGATGATGGTAGCGGTGGTGGTGGTGGCGGTCGTCGTCGTCATCGTTGTCGTGTATGTCTCTATTACCTGTACAGGTGTGCGTGGTGCCATCCTCAGATGTCAAACAAGATCTCAGAGCAGCGTAAAAACGAAATTTTTTGCTCAAAACACGATGAAATTTTCCTTTTGGCACTAATTCCATGATATACCTAGATGCACAAAAATCGAAAAAATAATGCACACAACACACCGCCCGGTCCAAGAATCGAAACCACAAACTTGCAATTCTCAGTGCATCGTCCCTAACCATTAGGCCATGCGCCCTCACGTGTAAACACTACAGTGAGATCGTTAATGCACTAAAAGGAACCTGCGGAAGAGTTAACCCCAAACTAAGTCACAAGGAGAGCCTTGTAATTATAAGGAGGAATGGCGATCAGGATGTACCCGACTCGAGTGATGCGAGACGAATAAAATCTGTGATCCGGTCACATTGCTCGGTAAATATGTTTTTGGTGATGTTTGATGCGCAACAACGAGGCTTTCGCTAAAATTCAGAACGAAAAGAAACGATTGTATGTAGAAACCGTATCGGTTATTACATGGAAGGCAAAAATAAATTTAAGGTTGTGAATAAAAAGCGTTGTTGTTGTTATTATTTAGCCCAAGGCGACCATGATCAACCAGCCCTGTGACCAAGGATGTCCATCTGTGGCCATCAAGGGGATGTTCTTGAAGACATATAAAACTGCGTTATCTAATGTGTCTTTTTCTTTTTTTTATAAACACGGTGGTGTTTGGTTGAGGTTGTGTGGAAGGCGCAAGTGTGGCGGTGTGGTAAGAAGCTTGCTTCTCAACCACATGGCTTCGGGTTCAGTCCCACTGCGTGGCACCTTGGGCAAGTGTCTTCTACTATAGCATCAGGCTGACCAAAGCCTTCTGAGTGGATTTAGTGGGCGGAAACTGAAAGAAGCCCATCATGTGTGTGTGCGTATGTTTGTTTTCTTGCTTGTTTGTTTGTTTGTTTGTGTGTATGTTTGTATTTGTCCCACACTACTACGTCAAAACCGGTGCTGGGGTGTTTACATTCGTGCAATTTAGTGGTTCTGCCAGGCTTAAAAAAAAAAATTACTGGGGTCGATTCGTTCGGCTAAACTACTCTCAAAGCGATGTTCCAGCAAGGCCGCAGTCTAATGACTGAGGCGAGCAAAAGATTAAAGATATCTAGCAGGCCGAGCAACCATGCTAAACCTTCTATATTTGCGACTATGTGATGTGTTTTGATGAATTAGGGAAAGTGGCTGAGAATCCGAAGCAAGATGGGTTTTATTTTTATTTTCTGTATAAAGTGTGGAATCTGAACCAAAACTAATAACGAATACAATATTGGTTTTATCAGTAACAAAGCCACGGATGGGATGGGAGACAACAGAACCATTACTGCACCGAACAAAACTGCGTGAAGCATAAATCTACATTGTATGATAGTCTCAGATCAAATCCTACAGGGGTTCCACTGTGCTTTCCTTCTTCTGAGATCGATAACTGAAGTGCCAGTCAGGTTAGGTGATCGATTTAATCAATTAAACCAACTTCTTACGCATTCATAAATGTATGGAGCGGTAGCAATGTTAGGACACGTTCCTGTCACTCTGCTTAATTATCTCTCTTTCTCACCGGCACTCTCTCTTCTTCAAGAATCTCTCTCCCCATCCGTCACACCTTATATAAATATTTGTGTGTGTGTGTGTGTGTGTGTGTGTGTGTGTGTGTGTGTGTGTGTGTCTGTGTCTGTGTGTCTGTGTATCTGTGTGTCTGTATACGTATGTATATATACCAGGACTGGTTAATATATATAT
>NC_068991.1:3787456-3790577 GCF_001194135.2 Octopus bimaculoides | reverse complement strand
TATATATATATATATTAATCAGTCCCGGTATATATATACATACATATACAGACACACAGATACACAGACACACAGACACACACACACACACACACACACACACACACACACAGATACACAGACACACAGACACACAGACACACACGCACACACACAGACACACAGACACACGCACACACACATATATATATATGTATATATATAGAAAGAGAGAGATGTATGTATGTGTGAATATGTTCGTATATGTAAATGTATGCCCCTGTGTGTGCGTGCGTGCGTGCGTGCGTTCGTGCGTCCGTGCGTGTGCGCGCGCGTGTTTATCATGCCAATTGATATCAGAAGCTGAAAAAGCCAATCAGACGAAAGTAGAGCTGATCAGACCAATCCAGTTTAGTGGATGAATGAAATACATTGGATGATCAGACAAAAGACTGTAAAGCAATCGATCGTTAGACCCATTGATCGATCAATGACCAGCTTAATGGCTTAATACAAACCCATTCTAAACCGATGCCAAGTGATCAATAATATATTTAAAAACCTAATCGAACGTGATCTTTTGAAAAGGTTTTACGGATCTTTAGTTGAAAATTGTTTAATTAAGCAGAACTAGTGGAAGGAAATTCGTTTGGTTGGTGTCAGCTCTCTCAGAATTACGGTTATTTCCTGATAGTGGAGTCGACCAGCAAAGCAGCAAACATTTGCAATGAGTAACCCAGTAACATGTGAGCTTATAAAGTGGAGACACCAATAATAAAAGGTCCTATTGCCCGCTTTGTAATGTACTGATACATCGCGTAATATTTCCTCGATTTTGTGCATTTAGGTGTTTTCGCGTATGTTATGAAACTAGTGCACAAAGGAAATTTAATCAAACTAGCAAGAGAGAGAAAAAAAGAACTTGCTCACGATTGCATACTTGAACATCACAGAAAATAACTACCAACATTGTAAAAGATAAAATAGATGTATATTAGTTGGCAATGAGGCGCAGACTGTAACATTCGAACTTTATTTGCTTTTCAACACATTGATCTCATTGTTCTGAGTCTTGCCGTGGCGAACCCCCATTAGTCTCTAAAACATTCTATAGTTTTTGTTTTTCTTTTACCTGCCATATACTGATCTCTCATTGACCTATCTATTTTTTGTCTAATTCCCAAGATGCTAGCTCTATCCTCTCAGCCTTGTTCCGTCTCTTCAGCGAAAGCTAACCCAGACTAACGAATCTAACAAGGATTTTTGGTCCTTATTTACAGACATCAGAAAACCATTTCCCGATGCGTGCTGAAATCTGCCAACTAATGATAAATCGTCATGAGCACTGTGAACAGCGAGAATCAAAAACATGACATACATATTTGTTCTTAATTCGTTCTGGCTGATACGAACGTGAATATGCTAATCGTTGTTGTATTTTATCATTGGAGAACAATTTCTTAATTCGTTCTGGCAGATACGAACGTGAATATGCTAATCGCTGTTGTATTTTATCATTGGAGAACAATTTCGCTTTCATAACATACTCGATTCTTTAAAGTAAAAAGACTTTGGGACAACCGGCGTTTCGATCTTGTTGTCTCCTTGGCTAAAGCTACTCCAGACCATTGAACATGTCCTGCTTACAACAGCGACAAATCTTCCTCAAACCACATTCTCCCGTGAACAAATTTGGTGTGAAATGGGCTCAGCTCGGTCTGAAAATTCCTAAGACACGTTTCATGTCACGAAAGCGCCCCTTCGACTAATCAAAGAATTAAGGACCCAGATTAATGCAAAAGAGGAAGACATGGGGCAACATATGTACCGTGATACAAACCAGATTAAACTGGTCATCCGATACCCAGTTGCCGTTGTCGTCTGAGACTTTCAAAAGGAAATTAAAACTTTGAGCAAATAAAGATATTAAAAAAAAACGATGAAACAAAATTAAAATCCATTTGTTCCAAAACTGGTGCTTGGTGATAAATGGACGGAGTGTAGTAATATATTAACTATGCTGCGTTTTCAAGATTAGAAATAGTTTGCAAATAGTTGTCTGGAAATTTATGAGTCGACGAGATAAACTGTAAAATTATCTTAATGCTTTCAGTCTAATATGCTCTCAAGAATTTAGAGCTCAGATATTTCTTGTCATCTGGGGGAAAATTTGAACGTCATAAAACGACCATGCGTATTGAACATTAAGAATTAGACATAATGTTAAGATGGAGTGAAATTCAGTGCCGATCTTCAATATCCAACCAAGCCAATATATTAACAAGCATTCCCACATCAAGAGCAGTAAAACTGAGTTGCAAATATGTTCAAATGTGTTGGATTTTATGGTTTACTAGTTTGTTTAAAACACTGAGTTGGTGGTGGGCGGAATATAACAGGTACACATTTAGTATGAGAGTCGAGCGGTGAGGTCGCTGCTTTCATATTTAAGATAATGACCTGAGAAATTTTAATTAATCAAGATTAATCAGCGGCGAGGAGAATGAAACATTAGCTTAATGACCAAGTCTGCTAAAATTAAAAACAGAAGAAAAAAAAAAAAAGATTGCAAAGCAGGGGAGACAACTCTGAAATTTTAATTAATTAATTAAACTTAGAATATGGGCGATGCAGCGGATCTCGTTGCAGGAGAGTGTAGATGGCCGAATTGATTGGGTCACGTAGAAAAACTGATGAAGAGATTGTTAGTTCGTATCCTGGCACTGGTAACCTGTCACTAGTAATACACTTTATTGTCGCTCTGTTCTTATTGTCGATGGTGATGATGATGGTGGTGGTGGAGATGATGATGATGATGCTCTTTAGTCTTTTTTTTTTTCTGTACTTTTTCTTTGGTTTTGGTTGAACTACAACCACACACAAACAAGATTACAAACATTATTAGTCATTTTTTCATAAATTCATAAAGTTTCGTAACAGAATTGACAATCCATATTAATGAAATTGGGCGTCACACTCTGCACATTAAACAATATATATAAATGCATTTTATGTATGTGTATATATGCTTAATTACGCACGTGTATGTGTATGTATGCACACATGAGTGCATATACGTAAAGTACAAGTGTCATAAATTGTGTGAGTATATATAGGTATATATATATATATATATATATAT
>NC_068991.1:3784312-3785784 GCF_001194135.2 Octopus bimaculoides | reverse complement strand
ATATATATATATATATATATATATAATATTTATATATATATATACGACAGGCTTCTTTCAGTTTCCGTCTACCAAATCCACTATATATTGGAAGGTTTGGAAGTGATGGACAGGAATTATATATTAGAAAAAATAATAATCAGGTACTCAGATGTCTGGATGGTTGTACATTTAAAGATATTTATTCATATGTCACATGTTTTATAAATTAGTGCTTTCACCTACTCTTGTAGGGTCATCAAATTTGATAACCCTACAAGACTAATTTCTTAGTCTTTGGTTTCAAGACGAAAGGTGTTCTTCCATCAGGATAATGCTCGGCCACATACAGCAAGGATGACATTCCAAAGGCTGGAGCAGTTTGAATGGGAAACGATACCCCACCCACCATATTCGCCGGACATTGCGCCAGCAGTCTTCAAAATAATTTGGACGGAAAAACTATGAAATCTGTAGACGAGGTCAGAACAGTACTGAATTTTGGAGAGGGGCCTTGAAAGTCTACCAGATAGATAGAAGAGCATTGTAGAGAATGAAGGAGAGTATATTTTAGATTAAAATACAATGCACCGCTCGCCCCAGAAATCGAAACTGCAATTTTGCGATCGTGAGTTAGCAACGCACTAACCACTGTGCCACGCGCCTTCATTATTACGAAAATGAAGGTGAGACATATGTGGTGTTTGTGTATTTCAATAAAGCAGGGTCGTGTGTCTACTTTGATCTGTGAAGTTATTGTTGTTACTGCTGCTGTTGTTGTAATGGTGGTGGTGCTGGTGGTGGTAGTGGTGGTGGTTTGTACACATTGTCTAGTATTATATTTATGATTTCAATGATGGGAATATTAATGAAGATACGTTGTACCTACATTGTAGAAATATTGCCAACTTTGTCAGTTTCCTGTAGAATTTCTAAGAACTCATCAGATAAGCGTATACTTTATGTCCCCCGAGTATTATTGCTTTCTGATTCCGTTAAGTTCTTTAGCGACACTGCAAGATGGCAGTGTTGATTCGAAGAAAAATAATAAGCCGTATCAGAGATGTTGTGGTTGTTGTTGTTGTTGTTGGTGGTGGTGGTCGTGGTAGAGGTGGTGGTGGTGATATAGGGGTAGTTATTTGTTGATGAGTCTTGGCGGTTCCATAGATGTATGCTTTATTAAACATCTCTCATCTCCTTATATATTATATTATTGGAAACGAATAATAATGATAATAATAATAATAATAATAATAATAATAATAATAATAATAATAATATTAATAATAATAATAATAATAATAATAAGAAGAAGAAGAAGAAGAAGAAGAAGAAGAAGCAAAATATTAATAATAATAATAGTGGTAGTTGTAGTAACAATAGTAATAATAATAATAATAATAATAAAATAACAATAATATTTCTAATAATACTAACAACAACAACAATAATAATAATGATGATAATAATAATAATAATAAATGACAATAATA
>NC_068991.1:3783293-3784302 GCF_001194135.2 Octopus bimaculoides | reverse complement strand
AGAGAGAGAGAGAGAGAGAGAGAACGTGTGTGTGTGTGCGTAACATACAAAGGTGTGTAATTTTGTTATTCTTCGGTTGTTTATTGTATCTCGTTTAAAACCGTTCAGTCATTTTATTAAGACTCTTGAGAATCAATGCTTAAAAGATGGATGACCAGCGTTTTTGAGATTCTTTCATATTCTTATGTTTTTCTTCGGGTGGTTACAGGGTGGAATCTGTTAAAACTATTCATGCCTCCCACAATTTGCTTTCATTTTCAGGATGTTCATTACACTTTTTGTATATTTGTATTCCATAGAATACAGGCTATATGCTTTTGTGATACATAATTATATAAACTGGTTTGAAGTATCTGACAGAACTCTCAGTGAATCGAAAATATATATACTGTTAGTGAAAGTTATTCATACATATATGTATGCATGCATACATGTATTTATGTATGTAAGGATGTGTATTTGTGTGTGTATGTGAGTGAGCCTATATATATATATATATATATATATATATATATATACATATCTATTTGTATATATCTACATTTTTCTGTGTGTATGTGTGGTGTGTGTAAACGCTGGAAAAAATGTTTTAAGGATCGTGACAATTGGTATTTGCTTATAATTTTGTTTTTGTTTTTTTTGGGGGGTGGGGGGAAGGGGAGATATTTTTACCTTAGAAAATCCATTTTTAATAATTACAGTTGAAGAGGAATGAAATTATATTACGAGAAATGAAAAGGAATCCAAACGACCCGCAGACGAGCCTGAAATAGAATTTTTTCCAATTTAAAGTTACGTAAATTTTCCCGCCAGGCAACCGTTTTATCATCTACATCCGATCGTTGTGCCGGTGAATCATAAAAGAATCTACTACAACAGTTTTTAAATTTTGTTTTTCTCTCAACTCTGCAGTAAAATGACAATATACGTAAAAGACGAATGTATTTCTTCCAATATTTTTTTCCTCAGAAGTAGTCATGCTTAATTGTAAGATAACAAAAATGCACAT
>NC_068991.1:3780665-3781017 GCF_001194135.2 Octopus bimaculoides | reverse complement strand
ATATATGTATATATCATATATATGTATATATCATATATATTTATGAATATATATATTGGTCCCTCGCCGGTTTTGTGTTTTGTTTTCTTTACATATGAACAATATGCATCTGTGTGTGCGGATGTATTTGTGTATATGGTTGTTTGTGTGTGTGCGTTCGTGCGCGCGCGTCCTTATATATATATTTTTTATACACACAAATACACACGCATATATACATATATACATACATTCAGAAATGGTTTTGTGAAATACTCAACATGCAAAATACTCAACATGCAAAATACTCACAGACATCCAAGCACACACACATACACATACACACACACACACGCACACACACACACACACA
>NC_068991.1:3780159-3780655 GCF_001194135.2 Octopus bimaculoides | reverse complement strand
TACAACAGTTTTTAAATTTTGTTTTTCTCTCAACTCTGCAGTAAAATGACAATATACGTAAAAGACGAATGTATTTCTTCCAATATTTTTTTCCTCAGAAGTAGTCATGCTTAATTGTAAGATAACAAAAATGCACATGTATAAATAATAAACATTACCTTGAATCCATTCTAGAAGCTATATGTAAGTGATATGCCAAGTGGCTTTGAATAATCATACACACACACACATACATGTATATATAAAAGATGTTCTACGAAGATTTGATATCCATCGACATAAAAAAGTACGTATTTTATTAAAACTACATTGTTATGGCTTTTAAAACTTTATGCGACTTCATTAATACAATGTTACAACGAAATCTCACATATCATTATAACACATGTGCGTGTATTTGCACGCATGTATGTATGTAGACACATATATATACATACATATATATATATATATATATATATATATATATACATACACACACACAGATAGATAGATA
>NC_068991.1:3779871-3780149 GCF_001194135.2 Octopus bimaculoides | reverse complement strand
GATAGATAGATAGATAGATAGATAGATAGATAGATAGACGGACAGACAGACGGACAGACAGACAGACAGACAGACAGACAGACAGACAAACAGTTAGATAGATAGATAAATAGATAGATAGACATACAGATAGATAGATAGATAGATAGATAGATAGATAGATAGATAGATAGATAGATAGATAGATAGATAGATACGTTAAACTGCGTAACAAAGAAATTATACTCAGCTTAAAATAACTTAAATTGTGTATTGAGGACTTTCGTTTTCTTTGTTTT
>NC_068991.1:3778316-3779476 GCF_001194135.2 Octopus bimaculoides | reverse complement strand
ATATATATATATATATATATAATTGTATGAGAGATAATATTATACGTGAAAAATACATCTCTGTAAAGAATGTAATGTAAGAGGTACTCAATACTATAAAATAGTGTCATATAATAACATTTATTTGTATTTAAAACTTTACGAATCATGATTCTAAGTTTCACGACCTTGATCTTCAAGCGATAATAAAAATAAAAAAATCGTCTCTATTTATATACGAAACAAAACCATTGTTTATTACAAACAAAATGTTAACTGTATTAGTAAACAGGTAAAACTGTTGGCTGGAAGCATTGAGCAATGTCACACGGGGCTATACGGCGTTCTTCCGTAAGATATTTTGAAATATTTCAGCAAACATAATTTTATTTATAACGACAAAACAACATTATCTCAGAGGTAATATTATGAATAAAACCGCTGAAGAGCGATGTATTTTTCAGCGATTCAAAGGTTAGAAATATTGTTGTTGGATGTGTAAGGTTTGTGTATTTTGAAATCTTTAAATGATTTAATAAAACTTTCTAACAATTTTATTTTTCAACTCCATAGTATATCTAAATAATAATGTGTCTGTTTTTCAGACTTTTTAAAAGTGTGAATATGTTGTTCACCCCTTCATTAGATCGGTTTTAAAGTTAAACCATTGAATCATTAACTGAAAACATTCACGCGGTAAAGAATGAAATTCAATAATATTAATTCTTTAAAGAATATGTTCACTAACAAGAAAGATTGAATGTTTTAAGGGTCAAAATATTTCATTAATAGTCTTCAATGCGTATTATCATCAGTTGGACACTGGAGTCACAGCCCTTCGTCGGTGTCACCGCATATGCGCAAGAGGACGATGTTCCAAAGGCTAGAACAGTCTGAATGAGAAACGATGTCCTGCTCACCATATTCACGGGACATTGCCCCATCTGGTTTTCATTCATTCTGCAGTCTTCAAAATCATTTGGACGGAAAAAATATGAATTCTGTAGACGAGGTCAGAACAGTTACTGGGGAAGTATTTTTCGTCACAGACAAGTAAATTTTGGAATAGGGGGGGGGGCCTTGCAAGTATACCAGACAGATGGAAGGACATTGTAGAAAATGAAGGAGAATATACTTTAGATTAAAAAAGAACTTTGCTTATCTTAATTTTAAAAAATAAA
>NC_068991.1:3774681-3775448 GCF_001194135.2 Octopus bimaculoides | reverse complement strand
TCTCCACACCACTGATGTTATCCAAGGGAAAGGCAAAGGCCGATACAGCCCCAGACTGACCAATATCTTGTGACTATAGAAAGGATTGTTGTTAATATTATTATAGAGTCTATTGCTGTTGTTGTTGAAGCACTGACCCATAGACAAAACTAAAAGTAAGTAACAGATCTGATCCACTGAATTAAAAACAACAAATGCGCTGATCTACAGTAAAAGCTTCAAGTAAACATTAGCCTTCACCTGTAGGTTTATACACAATAAAAGTGTTGATCTGCAAATGAAACTTTGAATAAATATTTGCCTTGATCCGCAGATTTAAACACTCCAAAAGTGCTGATCTACAGTAAGCAAAAAACTTAAATAAATATTAAGCTTTAATGCACAACAAAAACGTTGATCTACAGATGAAACTTTGAATAAATAATAGTCTTGATCCACCGGTTTATACACACCAATAGCCTTGATCTACAACTAAAACCATGAGTATGAAGTAAAAAGAAAAAATAGTTTGTTTGTTTTTTTCTGCTTCTTCTTTCACATTGATCCTGTTGTCACCGGGGCATGCTATGTCGATTTTCATTCCTTGATCCATTGTTTTAAAACGCGCCAAAAGTGCTGCTCAGCAGACATATCTGTGAATAACCAGACACTGAGCCGCTGTTTAAATACTTTTAAGGTGCTGATCCACCGATAGAAGGTATTATCCATCAATTACGAACAAGCATTTAACCACAACCAAAACAAACTACCCGACAGACTATCCATTA
>NC_068991.1:3770390-3773358 GCF_001194135.2 Octopus bimaculoides | reverse complement strand
TTTTCGTGCTTTATATGTGCGTGTTTGTCTGTGTGTTTTAGTAAATGCGTGTGTGCATGTATATATGTGTGTGTATGTGTGTGTATGTGTGTGTATGCGTGTATGTGTGTGTATGTGCGTGTGTATGTGTATGCCTGTGTATGTGTGTATATGTGTGTATTTGTGTGTATGTGTGTGTATGTCTGTGTATGTGTGTATATGTGTGTATATGTGTGTTTGTGTGTGTATGTACGTATATTTCTTTTATTATATTTGATGTATATATATTTGTTACTCACACACACACTTATACGTGTTTTGTTCCATTTACCTTATATTTTTATATCCTTTTCTTTCACTTTCTTTGTTTTTATTCTATATTTTCTTTCAATCTTCCATCTTTGATTTTATTCATTTTACCTTCTTCATTTTTTATCTCTTCTCAGATTTATTCTTCATTCCCTCTTCCACTTCTCCTTTATTCTCTCATTTTATTTACTTCATATTCTAATCTATTTGTATTTTTCTTTATTTCTGTCTTTATCTTTTTTTTATTCATTTATACTTATTGAAGAATTGACAGAATCGTTAGCGCGTCGAGCAAAATTCCGTGTGATATTTACCAATTCTCCATTAAAGTTTTGAGTTCAAATACCGACAAGATCAACGTTGCCCGTTATCCTTTCGGGGTTCGATAGAATAAAATATCAAACAAGTACAGAGGACGTTATAATCGATTACTAACCTTTCCCGCCAAAATATGGAAGCCGATGCCTATGCAACAAAGTATCATTGCCATCATCATCATCATCATTATTATTATTATTATTATTATTATTATTATTATTATTATTATTATTATTACTGTCATCATTATTATTGTTATCGTTATGTGATGAGAACTCACAGCTTATTTTGCTGGGTACGATGGAAAGTGTCAGCTGCCCACAACCAGCAGACTAAGGTGACATTCCAAGAACCCTGCGAAGAATTCCTGCAGTTCCAAGCAATGCTGATTTTTGTAGGTGTTCTACCTTCATTCTTGCACCAACCTTTTTCAGCCATGTTGGTAGCAGAGTGCTGATACTTCCAAGTGCACCAATTACTATTGATATCACGTCTACTCTCCTCATTGACCAAAACCTTCGTATTTCCCACTTCAAATCATCATAGTTGTTTATTTTCTCTTTTTTCACATTGATCCTGTTGTCACCAGAACATGCTATGCCGATAATCATACATGTTTTTCCTTTTTCATTCACCACAACAATGTCCGGTTTCCGATGTCTATATTATTTTTTTTTTTTTCACTTTTAATTTGTATGTTTGTTTCAGTCACTTGCCGAGACACATCCAGCGTCCTGGGGCGAGTGAAGGATAAGAGATGCTATGCAGTTGGGCTCCTGGGGAGGCATACGAATCGTGACTGCAACACCTTAACCACTAAGCTACGTTCTTTCACATTTGTTTAGAATACCTTGTGGTGCTTTTTACGTCTTTCTTCGTTCTCAGTTCAAATCCATTTTAATGCCACCAGATTCTGTAAAAATAATACCGGACCAGAAAGGAATTGTTAGCGTGCCGAACAGAACACTGGAAAATGTGTTCCGGTGCAAAACGCTCTTCTGAGTTCAAGACCCATTTTATATCAATAAGCAAAAACAGCCCCTTCAGGACACCGACAAAAGTGGTGATAGGGCTGAAAAATACAAAAATCATGTGTACAAGATAGGCGCAAGAGTGACTGTGAGATAAAGAAAAGCTGCCTGACTTTGCCTACTAAAGGAAGACGGTGAGGCGATCTTGACAATGGAGTTTGGCGGATAGCCAGGGAAAATGAAATACAATTATGAATGAAGAGAAGATAAAATACAAGATTGTACAAGGCTCAAAAGTTCACTTTGTATTCTCTATTGTAAGACAGGAGTTAGCTGAAAATCAGTAGTAGTAGTAGTAGTAGTAGTAGTAGTAGTAGTAGTAGTAGTAGTACAGTGAAGGCGCGTGGTTTAATGATTAGAGCATTCAGCTCAGGATTGTAAGGTCGTGAGTTCAATTCCCGGCGACACTTTATTTCACTCACCTTTTGGAGGTGGCGAGCTGCCAGAATCGTTAGCACGCCGGGCGAAATGCTTAGCGGTATTTCGTCTGTCTTTGTGTTCTGAGTTCAAATTCCGCCGAGGTCGACTTTGCCTTTCATCCTTTCGGAATCGATGAATTAAGTACTAGTTGCGTACTGGGGTCGATCTAATCGACTGGCCCTCTCCCCCAAAATTTCGGGCCTTGTGCCTAGAGTAGAAAAGAATATTTTATATTTTATTCCTTTCATTCTTTCGATATATTTCCTAATTTTTCATTACTTTTCTTCTCTTCTTTCGTTCATTAGATCTGGCTTTTATTTTTGTCTTAACCAATCTTTCTTCGCCAATCCTTTATCGCCAAACTTTCTTCACCCACCCGTCCTAACCAATCTTTCTTCCCCCGATCTTTCGTCATTAACCCTTCTCAACCAATTCTTCCCAAATCCTTCTACTTTTCCTCATTCCTTCTTTTATTCCTTATTTCTCAACTACATAACATTCATCTTCTTCATTTACTTTGACCATTTTTTTTTCTTCATTCATCTCCATTCCAGTCATCAAGCTTATGGCTTTCCTTTTAACCTTTTTGGATTTTCATAGGTTTGTTTCTCTCTCTCTCTCTCTCTCTCTCTCTCTCTCTCTCTCTCTCTCTCTCTCTCTCTCTCTCTCTCTCTCTCTCTCTCTCTCTCTCTCTCTCTCTTTCTCGGTCTTCTTTCTTTTACGTAATATCTTCTCTCATTCATTCACTTTTCTTTACCTGCTTCCAATCTCCATTTTCTTTATTCTTCTCTCTCTCTCTCTTTCTATCTATCTTTCTATTTATTTCTCTTATCTCTCTCTATCTCCTGATCTTATTCTCGACTCATCTCTCTCTCTCTCTCTCTCTCACAGACATATGCATACGTTCATAT
>NC_068991.1:3767990-3769665 GCF_001194135.2 Octopus bimaculoides | reverse complement strand
GTTTTGGTTTCTTTTTCTTTTTTTTTTCTTTCTTTTTTTTTTCCTAAACTCAATAATTTAATTAACAAACTCCATTTGGGAAGAGTTAAAAGCACAAACACATAAAGAACTCTAAGAAATTAATCACGATTTATTCTGCTGTTATTGTTGTTGTTGCTGCCGTTGTTGTTGTTGTTGTTCCTGTTGTTGATTTTATATATTTCCTTATAATTATTGATATTAAAAACGTTACATAACTAAAAGAACCCTGATTTATTTATAAGGAAATTGCGGTGTGTGTGTGGCGTGGGGAGGGGGAGTGATGGAGGTGGTGGGTTAATTCAGCATTCTGTGATATTCATGCATTTCCCTCGAGAGATTTGGTGATGCATTTGAAGAATATAAGAGATTAAGACAAGTCTTTCCTTATTAACATTAAAATTGAAACAGAGGCCGCAATGTGATGATGGTGGTGGTGGTGGTGGTGGTGGTGGTGGTGAAGGGAATTTTGCAGAAAGCATTGGCTAGAATATCCAAGCAAGAAGTACCAGCACCGTCTTCTATCAGTAGCCGAAAATGATCAGATGAAACGTATTCACGTGGGATATACGAATCTACACAGATAAGCTGTAACATAACCAACCAGGAATCCGAAGAATGAATCTTCAGCGGCATAGCTAATCCTGCAGACCAGAGAACGAGAAAATCGAAAAGTACCAGGAACTAACATTGGAAGTGAAACCCATCCATAGAGCCTCGAAAATGAACGTGATACCTATCGTAATCGGTGCGTCTGGGACCATCCCAAAGAAATCGATGTTCTGGCATCAAAAGCCGCAAATACCAAACTTCATAGGAATTCCACAGTTGGCAGAAATACTCGGAACAGCTCATGTGTTGCGGAGGAAAGTGTTACGTCTCTAAGCTGCAGGAAGAAGCTGAGGTGTGACAGATAATCTAGGATAGCGAAGAGGATGGAGATGATAATAATAATAATCTTTTCTACTGCAGGAACCAGGTCTGAAATTTTTGTGGGGAAGGAGAATGGTCGATTACAGCGACCTCAGTGTTCGACTGGTGTTTATTTTATCGATCGACATCGGTGGCATTTTAACTCGGGACGGAAATACGGACGAAATGCCGCTCAGCATTTTGTTCGGCACGGTAACTATTCCGCCACCTCGCCGCCTTAATAATGATATTAAATTTTAAGAACAATAATAATAATAATAATATCATCTGTTACAGCCATGTTCTTGCTTTGCCCGGGGTCAGCCCGGGGTCAGCCCGGGTGGGTCGGGTAGACCTATGAAGAAAGGCATTCAAGTCAGCATCTAACCTTCCTTTCCTTATATTACATTATACAAATGTCCCTTTTTTTTCAAAGCGAAATGTTTAGCTACTAATTGTAATGGATCATGTGACCATAATGAAGTTGTGAAATAAGAGTCGATAGCTGGCTTATTGATCTTTCAAGGATAAAAAAAAAATACCGGAAAAGTTTGCAGAAAACTATTGAACAACATTTTACAGTGAAAAAGGAGAAATATAAAAATTATAACAAATTTTTATTGGTATCTGTATCGATATATATGCGTTTGTGTGTCTATTTGTTCATCTCTCTCTGTATGTATATTTTCATGAGTATACAAGCTTATATGCATATATATATAGGCATATATATATATATATATAT
>NC_068991.1:3764515-3766651 GCF_001194135.2 Octopus bimaculoides | reverse complement strand
GTATATAAAAAGGTGATTCACCTCTAGACAACCTCAAAGAACACCTCACCTGCAAAAATCAATTTCTTATGCAGTGAGCCATCGGCTGTTTTTTTTTTCTCTTTTTCTTTTCTATAAAAATAAAAACTCTACTACGACCACTGAGTACAATTTTTCTCATTTACATTTCTCAACGCATAGTTCTGTGTGTGCGTGTGTGTGTGTGTGTGTGTGAGTTAATGTTACAATTTTTTTTTTTTTTGCAATTAATAAAATTCGTTTTGGTAATTCTGTTATTAATGATATTCATAAAGCGTTTCCACGCATATTAATGTTGCCGTAATTGTTATTGTTATTGTTGTTGTAGTTGCTGCTTTTGCATTCCCACTCTGTTCAGCATTGTCTCTGTTATTCTTATTATTCTTGTTGCAGTTGCTGTAGCTGATGTTGCAATTGTTTCTGCATATCGCATTGTGCATTGTTCGAGATATTTCTGTTGTTGATATTAGTTGCAGCTATTTTTCTCCTGCAGCTGTTTCGACACCTCTTCCCGTGTCTTCTGTTCTCTTCTCGCTATAACAGTTGCTTAAAAACATTTTCTGTGTACAATACCAGGACCAGATTCATCATATTCCTGTTTGCTGATCCACATTTGCTGGAAGGTGGAGAGAGATGCCAAAATTGAGCCTCCAATCCATACGGAGTATTTTCTCTCAGGTGGTGCAATCACTTTGATTTTCATCGAATTGGGAGCCAGAGAAGAAACTTCTTTTTGCATTCTATCGGCAATACCAGGGTACATCGTGGTGCCGCCGGATAACACAGTGTTTGCGTACAGGTCCTTACGTATGTCGACGTCACAACCCATGATCGAGTTGTATGTGGTTTCAGCAATACCGCAGCATTCCATACCCAGCAGCGAGGGTTGGAAGAGGGCCTCGGGGCACCTGAAACGTTCGTTGCTGATGGTGATGACTTGTCCGTCGGGAAGTTCATAGCTTTTTTCGATGGATGAAGATTGTTCGGAGGTGATCATCTCCTGGTCGAAGTCCAGTGCGACGTAACATAACTTTTCTTTGATGTCCCTAACAATCTCTCGTTCGGCTGTTGTTGTGAAACTGTAACCACGTTCGGTCAAGATTTTCATGAGGTAATCGGTTAAGTCTCGGCCAGCCAAGTTCAGACGTTGAATGGCGTGGGGCAAGGCGTAACCTTCATAAATCGGAACTGTGTGACTAACACCATCACCAGAATCCAGTACAATACCAGTTGTACGTCCAGAAGCATAAAGAGACAGTACGGCCTGGATGGCGACGTACATTGCTGGTGTGTTGAAGGTTTCGAACATAATCTGTGTCATTTTCTCTCTGTTGGCTTTGGGGTTGAGCGGTGCTTCGGTCAAAAGCACAGGATGTTCCTCAGGGGCCACTCGGAGTTCGTTGTAGAATGTGTGATGCCAGATTTTTTCCATATCATCCCAGTTAGTGACAATTCCGTGTTCGATTGGGTACTTCAATGTCAAAATCCCACGCTTGCTCTGGGCCTCATCACCAACGTAACTGTCCTTCTGACCCATGCCGACCATAACACCCTAACAAACAAAAAGAAATAGAGAAAAGAAAATTAGGTTAAATATTCGAACAATATGATTGAAAACAAGGACAGATGAAAAGATACAGAAATACAAAAATGTAAAAGATAGAAGCAGACATTGAGAGATGAAATAACGGATGCGTTGTAGTTCAGTGAGAAAACTGATGGAATGAAAAGGCTGCAGTAAGTACTGAGGTATAGACAATGAGTTAGAAGAACAGGTTATTCAAACACTTATTCCACCTGTAGTGAGAATATGAAAAGAAGGAAAATGCACGGAAATTTTATGTTGGACATTATATATGTGTTTATTTATGAAATAAAATGTTTACATAGTCGACCGGTTTCGCTTGTGCTAATCATGACTAAAACATTTGTGATAATGTTACAATTTCATACTTGCAGAAGTTTTCATTACACACACACACACACACACACGGAGAGAACGAGAGTAAAATACCGACAGACAAACAGACAGACAGACAGACAGACAGACAGACAGATAGACAGGCAGACAGACAGATAGATAGATAGATAGATAGATAGATAGATAGATAGATAGAT
>NC_068991.1:3762414-3763888 GCF_001194135.2 Octopus bimaculoides | reverse complement strand
TGTGTATGTTTGCGACAAAGTGGAACTGGGAAGAAGACACATTTTTACATTTACTGATGCATACGAAAGTCAGAATTCCTTATGTATGTATGTATGTATGTATGTATGTATGTATGTATGTACGTTTGTGTGTATATAAAATAAACAAATTCAGAAATTATAATCATGAATATATTCCATCATTCACAGAATTTACGCCCACACGCGATCGATTTGAACAAACGAATCTGTTTTATATATGTGTGTGCTTATATATGTATCATGTATCAATGTATCTGAATTAGTATGTGAGTGTGTGTGTGTGTGTGTGTGTGCGTACCTGCGAGTTCCTGTTGTTAACATGAATAAGATGTTGCTAAGCTATTTTAATAATATCGGCAATCAGTGGATAAATATGTAATCTTGGCTAATGAACTTCGATCTCGTTGCCTTTCGTCATAGCTTTCTCATTATAGTTTACAAATCGAAATTTACATAAACCATTTATATCAAAATTCCAGTTCCAATTTCAAAATTTTTTTTTTATATTCCTCACTCTCACTAACCGCCTTCGCATCGAGCAACACAAAGAATTTACCATATTTGGTGGCTTCTGGGTCCCCTTACGCTTTACTTGCGTCAGTCATTTAGACTGCAGCCACGCGTGGGCACCGCCTTGAGAAGATTTCTTTAGTCGAATGTATCGACTCTAGTACTTATTTTATCTAAGCCTGGCACTTACTAAGGGGACGTAAACACACTAACATCGGTCGTCAAACAAACACAGTGACAAACGCTTGTGTGTCTGTGTTTGTCCCCCTACCATCGCTTGACAACCGATGCTGGTGTGTTTACGTCCCCGTCACCTAGCGGTTCGGCAAAAAAGCCCGATAGAATAAGTACTAGGCTTGCAAAGAATAAGTCCCGGGTGTCGATTTGTTCGACTAAAGGCCATGCTCCAGCCTGGCCGCAATCAAATGACTGAAACAAATAAAAGAATAAAAGCATAAAAGATCTAAAGCGGCCTGTTTAAATAAAGTACTCTAGGAGGTGACCAGCAATGTACTTTTAACAACCGATCTGAAAGGACAGCTTGGAGACTAGTAAGTCTTAATGACCAAAAGACTATTAATGCTATAGATGCTGGTGGCCGAATCTTAGGAAGGAGATATAAAAAGAATATCTCTATTGACCAGTTTATTGAGGGTTGGTCGTAAGTGGAAGACGCGGGTCTGATAAGATCAGACAAATGTTATCAGAAATCAGCTCAGGCGCAGTTTCGCTATCAAACGAAAGAGAACCTAGATTTCCAGTGAAGCGGTCGCTAAGAGGGTTGATGTCGGCTGAGAGAAACCGTCGTACTTTGTAGCGTTATGTTCAGATAAGAATTTGTAATTTATCAAAGGAGGAACGTTCAACCAATAATCATGTCTTGCCTCGCATGAAGAGGATTTGGTTCAGAGGTCAAAGGTCGAGAAGTTAACAAGTCTCGTTA
>NC_068991.1:3760756-3761953 GCF_001194135.2 Octopus bimaculoides | reverse complement strand
ATATATATATATATATATATATATATATATATATACACACACCAAATAACACATCTGATGCTACGTAGTCTCATATATATATGTATATAATTATGTGCGCATATACATATGAATATATGAATGCGTGTGTGTTTGTATATATAGAAAGAGAGATAAAGAGAGAGGGAGAGAAAGAGAGAAAGAGAAAGAAAGACCGACAGAGAGAAAGAGAGAGAGAGGAAGGGAGAGACAAACACAGACACAAAGATGCACTAAAACACAGTTTAAGCCCTGACAGAGAACCCACTGGGTCTGTTACAGGAACGCATATAATAGGCATACATGTACACACACATATATATACATAAATACATACATACATAAATACAAACATACATACATATATACATACATATATATATATATATATATATATATATATGGGTAGATAACATATTCGGTAAAGGGGTCGGACATCGTGTCTTCTGGTAATTAGTGTTATATCTCTGAGTAATTAGTTGTGTATTCTGAGTTCGAATCTCACCTAGATCCGCTTTGCTTTTATTCCTACAGTAGAAAAGAAATCTATAACCGACATCCCAAATAAGATCAAGCACAGCAGCATACATATATTCGCAAACGGAGAAGACTGGACAAAACTCCAATCTGGTTTTCATGTTGTAAGTAAATGGGCAGGCAGAAACGACATACTGTCACACGATGCTCTCACGTCAATAATAAAGCTGATATGGCTCCAGGGTCCTCAGAACTTTCTGATTCCGGAGAGCCAAATGTCATCATTCCCTTTCTCTATTCCTTTGTACTGCTGCACCTAAAATATTGCCGCTCTCTGTGGTCTCCCCAAACCAAGCAGAAATAAAAGATTACGAGAGTTGAATCAAGCCAGGGAGCAATCCCTAAAAACAGGAAAATGCATGACTAATCTTGATTATTGGAACCGCCTTAATAGAATTAATTTTTATAACACTAATTACCAGAAGACACGATGTCCGCCCCCTTTACCAAATATTACGGGAATCAGGCACAACAAGCTAAAAGATCTTTCTCTCTCACAGAATGAAATAGTTGAACAAAACCTTATGTATAGTAATGCCCTAAATATAAATAAATATATTCAAAGGGAATAATTAATAAATTTTTCCCTTATGAGGCTTTTCCCGCTAGCTACGTGATAAATTCTTATAAAGATTTTATCCT
>NC_068991.1:3758910-3760410 GCF_001194135.2 Octopus bimaculoides | reverse complement strand
CAATTCAGGATCATGACACATAACTACTTTACGTTTTGCTCAACAGCCCCGCCCCCTCCCCACACTCTAACTTCATCCTAAAACAAATCAAAGAAAAAAAAATCTCATTACTTTCGAACGATATATCTAAGCAAAGCCATGCCACCTATACCTGGGGACATCTGAAAACCTCCCTCCATAAATGGTTCATGATGCCACAAGACAGAACTTAGAATGATTTAAAAGAATCTGTCAGATGGCGCTAGTGTGTTAAACATGGCCGAAACATTTCGAAGTTTATTTGAGAAGAAAAAGAAAACAGAGCAATGTTCTAACCAATACACACGCACGTATGTGTGTGTGTGTGTGTGTGTGTACGAGTGAGTGAATAAACGAAAGAAGGCGGCACCCAACACATTTAATAAAAGTTACAGATATTATTATTTAATACAGTTTGGTTCGGCCCCATGCATCTTGAAGTTTCTCATAGGAACCTGAACCCGGCAAGCTAAGCTTCTATGACGAACCTATGAAATCTTAAGTTCCATGGGGCCGAATCAAGCTGTTTTTAAAAACAATACATATATATATACAAAAAGGGATTGATAGATAGATAGATAGATAGATAGATAGATAGTGTACCTGATGTCTGGGTCGACCAACGATTGAGGGGAAGACAGCTCGTGGGGCATCGTCTCCCGCAAATCCGGCCTTACACATTCCAGATCCATTATCAATAACGAGACCAGCTACTTCATCGTCCATGATTGAATTCTTTTTGTTGTAGAATATTTAAAGCTCTAAAATCTAGGTAAGATTTTTGGGTTTTTTTTGTTTTTTTTTTATACACTATGTACAATTCTGCAACACTGGACAAATGAATGGCAATTAACAGGCATGTGTACATATATATATATATGTGTGTGTGCGGTGTGTGCATGTGGGTGAGAGAGAGACAGACAGACAGAGAGCGTGTATATATAAATATGTATATTATATGTATAGATATCCCCATATCTATGGTTATGTACGTGTGTGTGCATGTGTGCGTGTGTATGTTTGTGTATATATATGTATATATATATATTTAAGTATGCATATAAATGCATAAATATACACATTTATATGGCTAGGTGTGGAGAGAGTGTTAAGTAGGGGGGATCACGATAAGTATTTGTATATTATTACCATATATGGAAATAGCACGTCGTCTGCTTATTTTTTTCTTTAACGACATTTTTTCATATCCAAATATGGAGAAATATATACACATATCTTGTTTGTAAGTTTTTTACTTTCCATGTGAACAACAAGACAATCACACTTCGCCAAGATAATCTTAATCACATGTATAAAGATTATAATTAGAATTATTATTAAAAAAAAATACTCTTTATGTTGAGGGATGGGTTGTGATGGCGGTGGCCGTGGTTGTCACAGTAGCTTCATAAATTTCTTTAATATATATAGACACACAAACATACACATGTGTATACATATCTATACACACACACACACACA
>NC_068991.1:3755675-3758777 GCF_001194135.2 Octopus bimaculoides | reverse complement strand
GGTTACATTAGAAGACACTTGCCCAAGGTGCTTACACAGATACATACACAAACAAACAAACAGACACACATTTTTCTTGTCACCACGAGCCAATTTTTCTCCAATATATATGTATGTATGTATGTATGTATGTATGTATGTATGTATGTATGCATTGATATATATCTATGATTGGATGCGCTTGAAGCGCGACATTTAAGTCATTCGGGTTTTGGTTCGAATGTTAATCGCACTCAACTCCCACAGTCACCCGTACTCATAGATCGTCCTTATTGGAGGGTGGGTCATGGCATAACACAAAGAGCTCAGTGGGCTCTTTGTGCTCTTTCAAACAAAAACTACCTGAATTTGAGAAAAACTAACACTAAATGCCCATGACAGGTACCAGCCTTCTGCAATCTATCATGATATTTAAGAAGAAGGAATATAAGTGCTACCGTCTGGGGCTTCAGTGACAATATCAAGCTCTGGCCCAATATAGGCGAGGGATGTAATTTTTGATGTTATATATATTCGCTAGTCCTGGTGTTTTGGTTATGCATTTGTCTGAATATTTTTGTATCATACTTAATGCACCTACTAAGATAGGAATTGTTTCTGTTTTTAGACTCCACATTCGAGTTACCTCTATATCCAGGTCTTTGTATTTTGAAAGTTCATCCGTTTCTTTTAGAGAAACATTGTCATCTGTTGATATTGCTACATCGATTAGAAAGCTGTTTTTTTTTTCTAGGTGATCTTTGACAACAATATCCAGCCTGTTGGCCTTAATTTCTCTATCTGTGTGTATTGGCATATCCCAGAGTATGGTTGCTTTCTCGTTTTCTGTGACCTTTTCTGGCGTGTGCCTATACCATCTTTTTTCTGTTGTTATTCCATAGTGATGTCATAGCTTCCAGTGTATGTAGATCCCAACTCTGTCGTGTCTGTGAATATATTCTTTCTTAACCAGGACTGAGCAACCAGAGACAATATGATTTATTGTTTCTTCTCCATCTCCACATATTCTACAGTTACTTGTTGCATTTACTTTCATTACGTTTTGGGTCATTTCTGGTGGGAAGGCTTTGATCTTGTGCTGCAATTAAAAATCCTTCAGTCTCTGCTTTGGGTCCTGAGCTTCTCGGCCATTGTTGGGATTTTGCTAACCCGATATTTGCCATGAAGGTGTTTTTCTTGCCATCGTTTTATCATGATCTGTTGCTGTTCCAGTTTTAGTTTAGGTTTCAGTTGTTTTACAGCTTTTGTTGTTTCTTCTTTTTCTTCATAGTTGCTAGGTACTATGACTTCTTTTTTGTATTCGTCAGCTTCCTTAAAGACAGAAAACAGATTTTTTTTTGTATGTGTTTTGTGGCTATTTGCCTCAGTTTTCCTTGTTTCTGAAGTTGATATTTCTGTCATCCTATGGTGGTTAGTTTGTAATAGTTTTCTAGCTATATGAGGCCTCCAGTACCTTCTAAACGTTGTATATATAACCTTATTATTATTATTATTATTATTAATATCGTCATCGTCATCGTCATCATTATCCTTATTATTATCATTATTATTAATATTTGCTACTGCTGACAACGGTCTGACGTTAAAATATTCTCTCCAAATTTGTTCGACGATTCTCAAGAGTTGTACTGTTGTGTTGGCACTCCGTCGCTTACGACGTCGAGGGTTCCAGTTGATCCGATCAACGGAACAGCCTGCTCGTGAAATTAGCGTGCAAGTGGCTGAGCACTCCACACACACGTGTGCCCTTAACGTAGTTCTCGGTGATATTCAGCGTGACACAGAGTGACAAGACTGACCCTTTGAATTACAGGCACAACAGAAACAGGAAGTAAGAGTGAGAGAAAGTTGTGGTGGAAGAGTATACCAGGGTTCGCCACCATCCCCTGCCGGAGCCTCGTGGAGCTTTAGGTGTTTTCGCTCAATAAACACTCACAACGCCCGGTCTGGGAATCGAAACTGCGATCCTATGACCGCGAGTCCGCTGTCCTAACCACTGGGCCATTGCGCTTCCACTTCTCAAGAGTAAATGAAAGAAAAATACTTTCTGTTGAGATTTTATTTCATTGAAGAACTTTTATTGAACATTTTGGAACGTCTACCCCTTAATGAAGTTAATATTGTCGATTTTCTTTTCTGAAAAAAACCCAAATATTTCCATTTTATTTTACCTTCGAACGCTAAAGTGAAACAGGATTTCTTCCTCACCGGGATACACCCTTCAGAAAGATTAAATTAAACAAGGCAAAAAAATAAATAAATAAATAAATAAACACCACCCAGCAGAAAACAATGTAAATTGATATTAATGAAGCAAAAGGTAGAAAATTAAACGATAACATTCCGACAGTTTAATTAACAGATAACGCGCTGACGACAACAGAAACAAGAACAACAATAATCGTATACTTGCTCGAACTGTGTCAAACCACAATGAAATAAATAATAACACAATGTTTCTTTCCGAGTGCGCTTTCAAAGAAAACAAACCTGAATTTAAATAAACGTAAATTAAATCCTGGCAATATTTTGTTCTCAGTACAGGTACCAGCCTTCAGTAACCTGTCACAATAATAGCCATAAATTATTTCCGTGATATTTCCAGGAAGAAGAAATGTAAGGGCCACCATCAAGGGCAACAGTGGCAACATTGAGCTTTGGAAATGAAAATTGTCGTTAACGTAGCACAATATATATTTCTTTATTGCCCACAGGGGGGAGGGGGCTAAACATAGAGGGGACAAACAAGGACAGACAAAGGGATTAAGTCAATTATATAGACCCCAGAGTGTAACTGATACTTAATTTATCGACCCCGAAAGGATGAAAAGCAAAGTCGATCTCGGCGGAATTTGAACTGAGAACGTAACGGCAGACGAAACACCACTAAGCATTTCGCCCGGCGTGCTAAAGTTTCTGCCAGCTCACCGCCTTAACGTAGCACAATATAGACAGGGGACCAGTACTGATATAATTTTTGACGTTATGCTTCCAGGTGAGGTCACTATGGCTATATGATTCCTAATGACGTCGCTAAACTATAAAACAATTGTAGAACTGTGAAGTCCTTGAAACTCAGCATACAAAACAGAGACCCAGCTG
>NC_068991.1:3753908-3754581 GCF_001194135.2 Octopus bimaculoides | reverse complement strand
TATATATATATATATATATATATATATGTATAATCCAAGAAAGTTAGGGGTTGTGAATCCAACCCACTAAGCCCGGGTCTAGAGAAAAAGATACTTGCCCATGGTGCAAGTATCTGAACCCGGAACCTTGTAGCTGAGAAGTAAACACACACACGCACGCGCGCACGCACGCACCCACACTTACATATATACATGCATACATACATACATACATACATACATACATACATACAAAAATACCCTGTTGCTGATGTTCGTTTCTTCTCTAGGCACAAGGTCCGAAATTTTTGAGGAGGGAGCCAGTCGATTAGATCGACCCAGTACGCAACTGGTACTTAATTTATCGACTCCGAAAGGATGAAAGGCAAAGTGGACCTCGGCGGAATTTGAACTCAGAACGTAACGGCAGACGAAATACCGCTGAGCATTTCACCTGGCGTGCTAACGTTTCTACCATCTCGCCGCCTTAGCCTGTTGCGAATGACGACAAGTCGCAATGAAGGAGCCTTAGATCAAGGCTAGAAACCGGCTCTTTCTCTGTTGACAAGAAATCGTGCTCACGTTTCTGCCAGCTCATCGCTTTTTAACAAGAATAATATTGACAGACCGCTGATGGCTTGGCAGGCTGAATCTTCTAAGTCACTGTCAATATTATTTTTCTGAAAGAATAATA
>NC_068991.1:3751494-3752941 GCF_001194135.2 Octopus bimaculoides | reverse complement strand
ATATATATATATATATACAGGGCTGGTCAAAAGTCACCTGACAGTGAATCAAAAGCGTTTAATTCCAAGATTTATTTATGTTTAACCACTGAGTGAATTTAATAAAAGCATCTAAATTTGAAACATCATGAAAGTTGTTCGAACTGAAGTCCTTCTTGAGCGACACATTTTCCCAGTCGTGTCAATACAGAATTACAGATAGTATTTGTGGAATTTCGATTTATTGTCGGGTGACCAACTCCTTGACCAACTATACATATATTTACGTATACTCGTGTACCAGGAAGACTATTTGCATACCCGTATTCAATCTCAGGTACAATAAAACTTATTCAACACCTCATAGCTCCTCCACCTACTTATCACATGATTCAGAGACAAGCTGAGGTGAGCGATATCTAGAGGGAATAAAGGTCGCAGATTCGGCTATGAATGTCTGCTGACGCTGCACACACACACACACATTTGTACATACTTACATTCGTATAAAACACTTAAGAAGGCTAACGAAATTAACACCTGATGCAAATTGGAAATCACATGCGTACATGCACTCTGAGCTGAACCATAGTTTAAGCGTATCTGCACTCACACGCAACATGTAAGCACATATACCAACGTACATACATACATACATACATACATACATACATACATACATACATACATACATACATATATATATATATATATATATATATATATATATAGGTGCAGGAGTGGGTGTGCTTACCAACCACATAGTTCTGGGTTCAGTCCCACTATGTGGCACTTTGGGCATCATCACCACCACCACCACCACCACCATCACCATCACCACCACCACCACCATCACCATCACCACCATCATCACTACCACCAACACCATCACCAGCACCACCATCACCACTACCACCACCACCACTAAATTTATGCATCGTCACTAAAGTACAACACAACCAGTAAACTATGTCACCACCACCACAACAACAACAATAACAGCTACACCACTACCGCTACAACCTGAAACAGCACCACTACCATCACCCTCACCGCCACTACACGGCACAGCCATCAACAGAACCACGATCATCTTGATATTTCGATACAGTTCTTCGTTTTCTTCAACTTCCAAACATATCCATCATTCTTGTAACAACATCCCCAGCCTTACCCCGATTGTAACAACCAGATTCTTACCATCGTCATCACGGAACTCCTACCACCCTATTTTCCTCGCACACTCGCACACACACCCTCCAGCTTCTCTCCAGCCGTTCGATTTCCATCTCCACCTCGGAAACACTTCCACACGACAACACCTCACACCATTACCACCACCACCACCACCCCGCCAGCCATCGACTTAGCAATTTCTTAAATCTGTCATACGTCATTCAAGCGCCATAATTGAAAGGCGTTAAAAATTGTTTATGAACTCGCGTACACACAGGCGTTATACGTTTAT
>NC_068991.1:3751215-3751484 GCF_001194135.2 Octopus bimaculoides | reverse complement strand
AGAGAGAGAGAGAGAGAGAGAGAGAGAGAGAGAGAGAGACAGAGAGAGAGAGAGAGAGAGAGAAAGATAGAGAGAGATACATTCATACATACATACATACTTGGTTACATATATATGCATTTACATATATACATATATATATACGCAAATCTATACAGATATATAAAAATATATATACGTGCTTATGCACTTGTATATGCATATATATATATATATATATATATATATAGATAGATAGATAGATAGATAGATAGATAGATAGATAGATA
>NC_068991.1:3749710-3751173 GCF_001194135.2 Octopus bimaculoides | reverse complement strand
TATATATATATATATATATATATATATATATATATATATATGCACGCGTATATAAGTTTATGTGTATATGTATGTGTGCATGCATGTATGTAAGTATATATGTATATGTGTGTGTATGTGTCTGTGTATGTAGTAGTAGTAGTAGTAGTAGTACTAGTAGTAGGTATATGCACGCACACATTTAAATAGACACTTCTATACGTACATAAATCCGCGAAAACAGAAGCGGCACGCTGATATAGGAACACGTTCGTATGTGCTCTTGCGGCTGTACTGAAGCGTATGCTTGAGCTCAAGTACACAACGGTGGGCTTGCATTATGAATATATTAAATATATACATAAATCCTTTTAGCCTTTCATTTGTTTCAGTCATTTGACTGCGGCCATGCTGGAGCACTGTCTGTTGTCGAACAAATCGTCCATCGGGACTGATTCTTTGTAAGCCTATTGGTCTCTTTTGCCGAACCGCTAAATTACGGGGACGTAAACATACCAGCATCGGTTGTGAAGCGATGCTGGGGGTACAAACACAGACACACAAGTAACTTGCTTACCAACCACATGGTTCTGGGTTCATTCCCACTGAGTGGCACTTTGGGCAAATGTCTTCTACTATAGCCTCGGGCCGACCAAAGCCTTGTGAGTGAATTTGGTAGACGGAAACTGAAAGAATCCCGTTGTATATATGTGTGTGTATGTGTGTGTGTGTATGTGTGTGTGAGTATGTGTGTGTATGTGTGTGTGTTCATGTGTGTGTGTTCATGCGTGTGTGTTCATGTGTGTGTGTATGTGTGTGTGTTCATGTGTGTGTGTATGTCTGTCCCACATCATCATTATACAACCGATGTTGGTGTGTCTATGTCCCCATAACGTAGCGGTTCGGCATAATAAACCGATAGAATAAGTACTAGGCTTACAAAGAATAAGTCCTTGGGTCGATGTGTTCGACTAAAGGCGGTGCTCCAGCATGGCCGCAGTCAAATGAATAATATATATATATATATATATATACGATGGGCTTCTTTCAGTTTCCGTCTACCAAATCCACTCACAAGGCGTTGGTCAGCCCGAGGCTATAGTAGAAGACACCTGCCCAAGGTGCCACGCAGTGGGACTGAACCCGGAACCATTTGGTTGGTAAACAAGCTACTTACCACACTGCCACTCGAGTATGTTTATATAGATATGCATGTATATAGATGCGTATGTATGTATTTATGTATGTATGTATGTATGTATGTATGTATGTATGTATGTATGTATTTATGTATTCATGTATGTGTGTGTATGTATGTATGTATATTCATAGACGCACACACATATACTGAATGCAAACTCAGTGCGAGGAATATACACACACATACAATGTTGGAAATAAATATATATGTATAATGGCCTTTGGGCTAAGATCAAAGTGTATATGTATGTATACACATACACACACACACACATGTATATATA
>NC_068991.1:3747441-3749455 GCF_001194135.2 Octopus bimaculoides | reverse complement strand
ATATATATATATATACATATATATATATATATGTATGTATGTATGTATACGTATATACATATTTATATAGATATATCTATATGTGTAGCCATAGGCATAAATCCGCGCACATACACACACACACACACATCTATGTGTGTACACTGATAAAATTGATGCAAAAGTCAGCCGTGCTTTTAAGGAAATTGTGCTTTACTTTGGTATAAACTTTGATGGCTGGTGTTGGATAATAGACCGTACAACAACAGTATCAAACAAAGATGGTATTGTTGTACGTCTGTTTGTTTTACTTGTCGTCTGCTGCCTTCACTTATCTTCTGCTTTCCATTTTCATTTCATTCTAACAATTTAAGCAACTCTGACCGCTGACCACTTGACCAATCCGACGTTTTTCTTCTGGTCGCTCTCTCTCTCTCACACACACACACGCTCGCGCGCGCGCGCATATAAAGAACCATTTCGCCATTTCGGAACTGCCGCCCTCCCACCGCCAACATGGCTACCGTCACTCGCCGTCTCATAATCCTTCACCTTTCATGCTACTTTCTCTTTCGTCGCTTCGCTCATTCGTTTCTTTCACTCACTTCATTGTTCCTCACTCTTAACACTACTCTTTCCTTATATCTTTCTTTCTTTTTTACTTTCATTCTTTCTTTTCTTCTTCCTCTCTTTCTTCCTCTCTCACTAGTTTTCTCTCTTTTTGTGTGTATATATGTGTATATATACATATATATACATATATATATACAAATATACACATATATACACAAATATACAGTGCGTGCGCACCGCACACACACGCACACATATGTATTCATATCCATGCTTTGTATATATATATATATATATATATATATATATATATATATATATTGTGTAGATATATTTTCCTTCTGTTCATCGCGCTATATATCATTTGTCTGCCGTTTTATACATTTGTCTTTCATCCTTCCGTCTTATTTAACTCGGCATGCATCAACACTCTTGTTCCCTCACTCTCACCTTCTATCTGTCTGTTTTTCAAGAGACAACAGACAGACAGTCAGACAGACAGATAGATAGATAGATAGATAGATAGATAGATAGATAGATAGATAGATAGATAGATAGATAGATAGATAGACAGAATTTTGAAGGCGACATACGAATAGTATATTTGTTAGTCAGTTACATTCTTTGTATATCTCTAAATATTTATATTCTTATATTTAATCATTTATCCAATCAACGTCTGAGTCGTTTATCCAGTATCAAGCGATTAGTCTGTATATCTAGCTGTCTTCTTGTACATTTAGCTAGCCATGCATATGTCTGTCAATCTAACCACTTATAACATCTATCCGCGCAACTATTTAGATCTAATGACAAACTATTCATAATTCTAGTAACAAGTCTCCTCCATTTCTGAATAAAGTCATTTTGACAGACAACTCTACCAATGAAATATTCAACTAACTTTACGATGGCTACGACCTTTAAAGAATTTCAACAACTCAACGAAACTAGGCGAGAATTTCAGTAAAATATGATGATTTTGACAAAGTTAAATAGAAGGAATTGCAACTTCGTTAAAAGGTTGCAGCTTTTATCGTCTGCTTTATCATTTGCTACTGTTGTCTGCCTCAGTCAATTTTATCAATTTTCGTTTGGATTTTAGAACGCGTTGATGTGGAAGTACTTCTTATGAAGGATGAGTGAAGAGTTAATGGGTAACATATAAAGATTGACATTGCGGTTGTGGATATTTGTAAGTGACTGGAGGTAATGGGGAAACGGAGTGACGTATGAGAGGAAGCAGAATGGCTTCTAAGGAGTAGCACACTTTTAACAACGGTTCCAACCAGTTTGTTGCGACTGAATCTTTTGAATTTATAAATTCTTTTTTGCATTTTTCCAACTTACATACAAACATACATACATAATTACGCACACACACACATACACACACACACACACACACACACACACACACATGTATATATATATATATATATATATATATATATATATATAT
>NC_068991.1:3745006-3747053 GCF_001194135.2 Octopus bimaculoides | reverse complement strand
GTGTGTGTGTGTGTGTGTGTGTGTGTGTGTGTGTGCGTGCGTGCGTGTGCGTGCGTGCGTGTGCGTGCGTGCCTATGTGTGTGCGCACGCGAATAAGTAGCCGCCATGCTAAGACTCATTGTCATGTAATGGTACATGTATAACTTTAAGACATGTATAAAATATACGTATATTCCTTTCATGGCTGCCAAGAAATTTGTTATAAGATATCTGTCATTTGATAAACGATAGTTTTCTTATCTTAGTTTCTCGTTCATGCCGACTTTCCGTTCCACTGACAATATCTCATTATATAAGAGATGATCAAACAGTTCCGTTTACACAGATAACCCGCAGTAATTTCCAGACAAGATACATAAACACGCTACTGGGCGCTAATTTCTAATAACCGGTCCTTTCGTTCACCTCGCTTTCATTAATCTTGTGATATTACAGAACTGTTGAAGGTGACAGACGTAGCACAAACGGCTGATTGAATGCGTTTATAACATTGATAAATACAGTCATATCAAATACCATACAACATAAATTCTAGACTTATCAAAATTATTTTTGCCTCTAAACGATGTATCATAATTACCAAACGGCAATTAAGACAGGTTCCACTTGAGAAGGGGAGATAATTTCAAGGTTCAATTTTTTTCTAAAGTTGACATGCTTCTTGTGTGGAGATAAGAGGAGAGTCGAAGATATGTGTTTCTGGCTCAATAACCGTCATTAGCACGGCAGTTTTTTTACTTTATTTCCAGTAGCCAAGGGACTTAGACTTATACAAAAAAAAGGGTTGAACACATTTGTGGTATAGGTAATTTGCATCATTTTGGGGTCGATAAAACAAGTACCAGCTAATCATTGGGATTAAGGAAAAACGACTAGTCCCCTCACCTAAAATTTCTGGGTTTGTGCCAATAGTGGAAAGAGTTACATTCTTTTTTTCCTTTTCGTTGTTGTGTTTATATATGTAACTGAGTAAATTATATATTTCATATTGCAGTGTTTAAAATTTTAATCACGTTTTATGGAACCTCTACGACTATTTTTATAGACCCTCAGAAACCTATGGAGACCAGACTGGGAACTACATCCCTAAAGTATTATGGAACACAGTTCGGACACCTCTGAGGAAGAGATACCAGTGATGGTTCATTGTAAAAGATTTCGAAGTCTGAGGTTTGTCAAAATGAAATTAAGCATGTGTCCTGAACCAAAGAAGAATTAATAATATTGGGTTGGTGCATAATTATTGCAGTTTGTTTTTTTAAACAAACTTTATTCAACAGAAACAATAACAATATTTAACAAAAACATCTTTAAATGACGGTCTGACCGTCTGCCAAGCAAATGGGAAGCAGTAATTGAAGTAGATGGTGAATATGCTTCGGAATAATCATTTAAAGATGTTTTTGTAACATGTTGTTATTGTTTTTGTTGAATAAAATTTGTTGAAAAAAGCTGCAATAATTATGCACCAACCCAATAGTTTATTCCATCACGGTCGGTAAAGGGTAGCAAATATAAATAGTGACAAAATCTGAAGAATTACTATTGAGTCTAAGGAAACAAAGGGTTGGCTTTCGCTATTACAATGGATCTAATTCTTCACTTCAATACCACTGTCTTCATCAGCGATTTGAAATGAAGTGAGGAAGGCTGAGTGAGACGAGTTAACACAGAAAGTGCGGACTGTACTAAAAGAAAACCAAATCTTCTTCCGACCAAATAGCTTCAAGGAGGTCAGAAATTCCATGAAGTTCCTTCAAGTTGACAGCACATCAAAATTCTGCCAGCAGACAAAGGAAATGGAACGGTAAATCGTGAACTTCTTTTTTTTATTATCGAAGTTGGAAATGGCCGAACCTCTCAATATAAGTGCCAAACGATCTCCTCGCTATACAACAGCGATATATGACTGTGTAACTATACATACATACATACACCCTACCCCTACACATTGCAACCCCACCATCCCTATACATCCCATCCCACCCCTACCCCATCCTACACCTGCCCTCACCCCAACCCACACCCCACCCTTGCTTCCTCCACT
>NC_068991.1:3743471-3744680 GCF_001194135.2 Octopus bimaculoides | reverse complement strand
AATTTTTAATTCCATTAGACATTCTAAAATACGATTAAATTTCATTCAATTTTAAAAAAGGTAAAATCGGACAGAACTTATGGGATGACCTGATATATGAAATGACATGTGTGATGCTCGTTCATATCGGATGCGGTGGTCTTCCATGCAAACCTTATGAATCAATGCAAACATTATTGAAAAGGGAAAAGCGGCGAGCTGGCAGAATCGTTAGCACGCCGGGCGAAATGCTTAGCGGTATTTCGTCTGTCTCTAAGTTCTGAGTTCAAATTCCGCCGAGGTCGACTTTGACTTTCATCTTTTCGGGGTCGATAAATTAAGTACCAGCTGCGTACTGGGGTCGGTCTAATCGACTGACCCCGCTTCCCAAAAATTTCGGGCCTTGTGCCTAGAGTACAGAAAAGATTATTGAAAATGGGAAAAGAAAAAGAAAAATCTTTCAGAAAATGTTTTTAAAAAAGCCAGTTACCTCCCTTAGATGAAATGCAAATTCAAGGGAAATAATAAGATTAATAATAATTTTGGTTATCTCCCATGCACCAAATCTTTCGTGTAAGTGTGTGTGTGTGTTCACATTTCGCGTGCTTTAGCATTTATTTATGTTATTCCTTTGATTGTGGCCATGCTGGAGCATCACATTGACTGCTGGAGGAGGGTTCTCGAACAAATCTTCCCTAGTGATTATTCTTCATAAGTGTGGTACTTGGTCTATCGGGTTTCTTTAACCGGACCGATAGGTTACGGGAACGTTAACAAACCAACACTGACCCAACAGTCAAGCGCTGCGGAAACCAATAGATACGCGCTTGTGCACAAATACCCACAAATACGCACACATACTGACATCCTCAAATCACTACCCGACCCACACAGACACCCATCTACAGATGTTGTGGGGGAGAAGCATGTGCGAGTTAGTGTGGGACTACGCATGCGCCAAGCTCATACATCCTCGAAGCACGCAGAGAATGGAGCGCACGGTTGACTCCCGCGGTTGACTACGAGACCACCTGGTTGCAGAGCGAAATTCTTAACCTGTGTGTGTGTGTGTGTGTGTGTGTCCGTATGTGTGTGTGTTTGTCTGTCTGTCTGTGTCTGTGTCTGTGTCTGTCTGCACGCGCGTCTGTCTGTCTGTGTGCGTGTGTGTGTGTGTGTGTCTGCCTGTCTGTCTTTCTGTCTATGTGCGTGTGTGTGTGTGTGTCTGCCTGT
>NC_068991.1:3739738-3743141 GCF_001194135.2 Octopus bimaculoides | reverse complement strand
CCCCCCCCCCCCAAGCGGTCGCCCCCTTCAGAATTGCTCGCTATCTCCCTGATAAAAGAAGTACAAAGTCCAAACCACTAACAGCTCTCAGTCATATTCATTAACTGCTCGGCTTTAGTGCTGATAAATTAATTGAGCCGTTGCTTGGTAATCAAGATATGTTGTAATCAACAGTGCAATAAAAAGCGAGTCGATCTCATCGCCTGAACATTTAACCCCGATATTTGTTGTGGCTGGAAAAAACAGTTAAATTTCCCTCAAATCTCACTGGAATCGCATCCTGTTGATGAGAGTAGCTAAAAGAGAGGACAAAGGGTGATCAGATTGTGATGGCACCTTTTGGCGGCAGGCGCTTTATGTATTGAGGCAGCGAGCTGGCAGAATCGTTAGCACGCCGGGAGGAATGCTTGGCGGTATTTCGTCTGCCGTTACGTTCTGAGTTCAGATTCGACCGAGGTCGACTTTGCCTTTCATCCTTTCGGAGTTGATGAATAAAGTACCAGTTATGCACTGGGGTCGATACAATCGACTTAATTCCTTTGTCTGTCCTTGTTTGTCCACTCTGTGTTTAGCTCCTTCTGGGCAGTAAAGAAATAAGAAAAGTTAGCAGGCCAGGCGAAATGTTAGAGGTATTCCGTTTGCCGCTACATTCTGAGTTCAAATTCCATCGATGTCGACTTTGCTTTTCGTCCTTTCGAGGTCGATAAAATAAATACCGGTGAAACACTGGAGTCGATGTAATCGACTTGCACACTCACCCGAAATTGCTGGCCTTGTGCCAAAATTTTACGCCTATAATATTATTATTTTGCGCTTTTCGTAGCTGAGGTGTTTCACTCATGGAACGGTGCCGCTGGGCTGTAGAGAATTTAGCGGAGTCACTGACTCCGCACTCTGAAGCTACGAAGGATATCTTTCATAGTCTAATAAAGTGGGTTTAGTGACACTGCACTTTGATTAATGTAGACCAACACAGATCTGGATAACGTGTTGATTGGCACCAAATCTGATCAGGCTGGAGGCGTTCCATCTATGACTGTCCCATCTTATTTTTCAGATGTAGTGTATCTAAGGGTGCACTATTCAATATGTCCTTCCGTTTTTAACGGTAGGCTAGAATATGAAGGACATTTAGCTGCTATTTCCTGCATCTCAATCGACCACAAAGTGACTTCTTCTTTGACTTGCATTTCCTTCCTTCCTTCCTTCCTTGTAATTATTGCTTTTGTTGTTTTTGGTGCCGTTTTTTTTTCTTCTTCTTCTTCTTCTTCTTCTTCATCTCTCTCTCTGTTTGTTTGACCCTCTCTCCCCCTCCTCTCTCTCCCGTTGTGTGCCTTTCTGTTTGTCTCTCTTTCCCGTTCTCTTCTCTCTGTCTCTCTCTCTATCTCTCTCTTCCTTCTCTTTCTTTCCCCTATTCTCTCTCTTTCCCACTAGTTTTTCTTCCTTACTTTCTTCTCTCAACACCCCACTCTCCCCCACTTCTTATCCCCACCCCCATCTCACCCTTCTTTCTCTATCCCCGCTGTGTTTACCTCCACCACCACCACCACCACCACCATTGCCATTATGCTCCAACACTACATTAGCAACGCTTATCAATCACGTGATTAACTAGTTCACTCGGTCCATGCTAAGTCGATCTACTAATTAAGTAGGTTTTTACCGAATATTGATTCGTTAAGTTGGCACAATGCCATAAATGTGAGACTGGGGGGGCGCAAAGTTCAAATCAGGCCGAGGTCGACAATACTCTTTATCGGGTCGAGGTCGATCAAATAAAGTACAAGGCGAGTACCGGATCGATATACATACATACATACATACATACATACATACATACACACACACACACACACATACATACATACATACATACATGCATACACACATACGTATATACCTACATACATATATATGGCGCGTGTCCATTGTTTGACAACCGATGTTGCCTTGCTTACGTCCCCAAAACAGCGGTTCAGTAGACCAACCAAACTTTAAAATAAGTGCTGGAATCAATTTCTCTACAAGGCGGTGCTCCAGCATGGCCACAATCCAATGACTGCAACAAGTAAAAGATAAAAAAAAATATACATAATCTAATGCATCAGTCAATCGAGACTAATGACTGACTGACCTGAAAACTGTGTCAGTCAAAATTTAATTAAATACAAGTATAGTTAATAAAACGTGAACAAGTTTCGTTCCCATGGTTTCTTTTTTGGGGAAATTTCTAACTTTTAAATCCTAGTTTATTAATTTGTAAAACTTTCCATTAGAAATACGCCAGGAAAGTTTTTTATTTGATCTTCAGAGCGCCAGGAAAGTTTTTTATTCGCTCCGAGAAATCACAAAAGAGTCCATCATGAACTCGCTAGTCTAGAGTATTTATAAATACAGATTCTCCCAAACTATGCAACGATGTCTGTGTGTATGTATACATGTAGTTCCTTTCTTTTTCTTTTCCCAAGACAGTGTAACGTATGTAATTTGGGATTTTGGCTGCTACTTCTAGCAGCCCAGGAGACTTTGTAGCTTGTAGAGTTTCTCTCTCTTTCCCTCTCTCTCTCTCTCTCTCTCTCTCTCTCTCTCTCTCTCTCTCGAGTGTATTCTTTACTCTTTATTTCAAATTCAGTAACGTTCGTGATTTCTATGAAACTTTGGCTGCTATTTCTAGCAGGGCAACAAGAAACCATGTAGCCTGTTGAGTTTCTCTTTTCCTCTTTCTCTCGCTTTCAAGAGACCCTTTTTTTCCTCGACAAAACAATAACGTACGTGATTTGAATGGGATTTGAAATGGCTACTATTTTTAGCAGACCAGGAAACCCTATAACCTGTAGACTCTCTCTCTACCACTCTCTTAGTCTCTCTCTCTCTCCTAGTCTCTCTCTCTCCTGGTCTCTCTCTCTCTCTCCATGACTTTGTCTCTGGTGTCGTATTTAAAAACATGGCTTGGCTGAGAAGACAGTAACTATTGGTGTGACAGAGTCATACTTGACACAATTGTAGTATAGTAATTGTGCTAACACCAAACGCAACGGTAGTACCTACAGGGTTACTGCTGATTGTCTTGGCTTTAATTATGGGGGTGGCAACCGTGGTGCTCTAGTTTCCATCCGTTTTACTGGTCCTGGTGGAGGAGTTGTTTGGCCAGTATTAGAGTAGAATGGTTGGCCTTATTAGCAGGAGCAGCTAGCTACCACAGCAGCAGAAAAGTGGTTAAATAAATAGATATGGTTTATGGCTCTCTCGAAAGGTGGCGATGTTGTTGGTGGAGGTTTCTACATTGAGATGACAACTTGGAACTATGGAGAAGAGGTTAGCTAGGAATTAATTGATAAAGAGATAGAACTAAGTGCTAAGTTATGGAGCCTCGTTTTTTTTTTTTTTTTTTTTTTTTTTTTTT
>NC_068991.1:3736321-3739276 GCF_001194135.2 Octopus bimaculoides | reverse complement strand
TATATATTTCAGTCTAGTCAGGAGTTTACCTACGCGCACGTGGACACACCCATATCTTTTTACCCCATTCTCTCTTAAAACACACACACACACACATACTCTTACACACATACATCTACTTATATATATGTACACACACACATCCATTCATGTATATATATATATATATATATACACTTATATGTATGTATATATCTTATATATATATATATATATATATATATATATATATATACACATATATATACACTACACACACACACACATATATATATATATATATATATATATACACATACATACATACACATGTATATATATGTACATATACATATCCATTTATATATATATATTTACATACATATATCCACTTATATATATATATATATATATATACACGCATTATATGTATACACACGGACACAGTCATATATATGTATATATATACACCCACACTCTTATACATACCTTCTAAATTACTTCTTTTTTTCTTTTTTTTTTCATTTTCTAGGTTTAAATTTTACCGAAATCTCGCACCTATTTCGTTGCGTTGTTGTTGTTGTCAATTTAAAGTTGCTGTCGTTACTACAGTTTGATCTTTGACCTCAGCCATTTAAAAAAAAAACGAAAACTCAGTTATACGATATGACCTGGCTGATAACAAATCAAAAGACCAAATTATAAAGGTGTGTGAGAAAAAAATTCGTTTTCAATACAAGTTGAACCACTTTCTGATATTTTTTTCTTCTTTCTTTCGTGGACTGGATGTTGACTGCAGTAAAAAAAAAAAAAAGACGGGGGCAAGAAGGAAAAAGTAAGAGAAGACGAGAGCTAAATAAAAGGCCACACGTCAATATCCATATAGAGTCATAGATATATACATGTGTATATATTCTGTGTATATATTCTTATATACTTCCCAGTTCAACCTTTATTTAAACTCGCTTCTGCTTCTTTGATTGATATCTTTTGTCATCGCTGGTAAGTAATTATTTTTTATCCAGTTCGATTCTTGCCGGTTTTTTTTTTTGGGTTTTTTTTTCCCATTATTTACCACTTTTATTCTCATTTTTTTTTTTTTTTCTTAGTTCATTACATTTTGAGTTCAAATTCCGCCCAGGTCGGCTTTTTGCCTTTCGTCCTTTCGGGACTTAATGAGCAATGAGATCGATGCTCTCGACTGGTCGCCTCCTCACAAAATTCCAGGTTTTGTGCCCCATGGCAAAAAGAATTATCATTTTTCGGTTCATTAGATTCCGAATTCAAATTTCGCCGAGGTCGACTCAGCCTTTTATCCTTTCAGGGTCCATGAAATAAGTACCAACTAAGCACTGGGGGTCGATATAATCGATTGTCACACCCCCACCACCTCCAACATTTCAAGTCTTGTGATTTACTAGAAAAGATTATTATTCTTATTCTTATTACCATTATTTTTTCGTCAGCTGCTACGTTCTGAGTTCAAATTCCTCCGAGGTCGACTTTGCCCTTTCATCCTTTCGGGTCGATAAATTAAGTACCAGTTCAACCACTGGGGTCGATGTAATCGACTTACCCTCTTCCCAAAAATAGTTACCTTTGTGGCAAAATTTGAAACTACTACTATTATTATTATTATTATTATTATTATTATTATTATTATTACGGAGGCAAAGAATACGTACACCATCCGTTTTCGGCGTAACAAAACCCCTAATCCTAATCCTAAACCCTAACCACCGGTTGTACGTATTCTTTACTTTCACTTATTATTATTATTATTATTAAGGTGGTAGGCTGGCAGAATCGTTGGTGCGTCGGACAAACTGCTTAGCGATATTTCTTCCGATTCATTACATTTCGAATTTAAATCCGTCTGAAGTCCATTTTGCCTTTTCTCTTTTCGGGGTCGATATAACATTATCGACCATTCCTTGACTTAGCCATTCATTCATTCTTTATAATTGTGTAAATTTAGTTCCACGTCAGTGAGTATCCAGCAGATATAGTTACAACCGTATCTATCTCATTGGGTATAACTACAGTTTAGTGCCCCAGTCCACCCGCATCCCAAACACCAAAAGAAGGTTTGCAGTGATTTGCTACCGAAGTTGTAGATTACGATTATCTTCCCCAACCCCCTCATCATATCATTTACTTGTTTCAGTCATTCGACTGTGGCCATACTGGGGCACTACCTTGAAGAATTTTTGGTGGAATGAATCGACCCGAGTACTAAATTTTTTTTTTTAGCAAGCTTCTTACCATACATCTACGCTTGCGCCTACAGGCTCCTTAAGGTATTACTTGAAGAAAATTCTGCATTATCAGTTGAAGAATTGGCAATAAAGCTTAGTTCAAACCATCGTCATCTTCAACAACTTGGAAAGGTTCCTAAACTTGGAAAATGGGTCCGATGCAGTGTGGTGTTGTGTTTGCAATCTGGTGTGATATGCGACGTTATAGTGCAGCGTAATGTGGTGCAAACTAGTGCGGTCCAGTGGCTGTATGTGATATTCTGTTGTCTATTGATTGCCATGTGGCGTCTGGTAATTCCATGTCTTCTCTTTCACAGTTGCTGCTGTAAATGAAAAAAATGGGAGAAAATACGAACGAGAAAAATAAGAACAAAAAGAAAAGTGAAAAGAACAACGACAAAACTGACAACACCAGCAAAAACAATAACAAAAGCAACAACAACAATAATAAAGCCAACAAAAACAACAACAATAAAACTGCCAACAACACCAACAATAAAACTGCCACCAACAACAACAATAAAACTGCCAACAACAACAACAAAGCCAACAACAACAATAATAAAGCCAACAAAAACAACAATAAAACTGCCAACAACAACAACAACAACAATAAAACTGCCAACAACAACAACAAAGCCAACAGCAATAAAACCATCAACAAAAGCAACAACAAAAAGAAGAATACAAAATGTACCAAGTGAGTGATTGCTTTTTA
>NC_068991.1:3728065-3736167 GCF_001194135.2 Octopus bimaculoides | reverse complement strand
AAAAAACACAAAAAACACCAGCCGAACATGGTTTATGCCAGCCCTCCAACCCCGAATGGCTCCTGTGCAGATAAATTGGGATTAAGGTTTGGTGGAAGATTTTAATTCAAAACTTATGAAAACAAGACATTTGTACCACTGAGCCAGAACCGGTTTTGGCCAGATTGGTAACGAAAGGGTTAAGATTTCAGCCTCCATATCTCAGCACGCATTCACTGTGTGTCCCAGGTAGACTTCCTCCTTGTATTCAGCCTCGTGCTATATTTACAAACCGCATGCATTTTGTTTCCATTCAGTTCATTTTAAGAAATAATACATTCAGGTTTCAAATCCCACCTGTTGCTGTTTTCTCTTTCCAATTGGTGTTTGTTGTTTCTTTTATGAATTTTACCAATGTCCGTCATCTTTCTTCGTTCCAGGGCATGTCTATCAGGTGTTAAAAGCCTCTTGTGTTTCTTCTTGGTCATTGCTTTCTGCACACATGGCTTGCTACCAGTATTATTCTGGACGTTCCCAGAAATCAGCAACTTTGTGATATTCTCAAACCGAGGTATGTAACACAGTGATAAGCACACATCTTTGCCTTTATACTTTCAGTAAACCTTTACAATAGCATCGTACGGTTATTGACTGCTATTTCCAGCAAGCATTGGTACATTGTTGTGCCACTATTTCCTATATATATATATATATTCGAAACGCGGAGTAAGATAAAACAGGGGACAACTGATGAAGGGATTGTTCCATATGTTACCTATCTCGTTTCTCTATTTGTTTCTTTCATTGTTTGAAAAAGAATTCGTTTTCCATGTTTTTGTTTTTTTATGTCCTTGTTTTTCATTTTGTTCACGTTTTTTTTTTTGACGTCCTGTACCCATATATGCCTGTATATATACATATATATGTAGGCATGTACATATGTGTATGTATATATGCATATATATATATATTATTTATATTATTATTATTATTATTATATATATACATATATATATATATGGGAGAATATACAAATAATGACAACAGACGAGGACAGGTGGTGTAAATAACAAAAGTATATATTAATATGACGCTCGGGAATACGGAAAGTCTTTGACGTTTCGAGCTATGCTTTTCAACAGAAAGAATACGGAGACAAGGAGAAAAACACGGAGAAAAAAAAAAATTAAAGATAAAATAAATAGATAGATACTATTGACAATCCAATAATATATTTCTATTATAATATTACATGATATACTATGAATATAATATAACATGATATTATATAACATAAACGATTATTTAAAAAAAACCTATAAAAGGCCAAAAAATTATTTTGAATGATACATATAGACATTTGAATTAATTTTTACAATCCAGCCATCCTTTCACATGGAATTTTGTCTGTCTTTAGACCATGACCCTGAGGTAACTTTATATATAAGGGATTTTTAAAAATAATTGTTTATGTTATATAATATTATGTTATATTCATAGTATATCATGTAATATTATAATATAAGTAAATTATTGGATTGCTAATAGTATATCTCTATATTTAATTTATCTTTTTAGTTTATTGTGAATTATGTTTGTAATGTTTACAGAATGAAATATGCTAGCACTAACTGAACCGATAAATTCTCTTTTATTCTTGCAGTAAAGTGGACAATTTTTGCAAACTTGAGTGACCCTCACTATTTTGGTTTGGATCATACCAGAAACTTCTTCCTCCAATCAAAGCGGAATATTAAACTGGGTGCTTGGTAAGGTTCCAATTTACTGTTTAGGATACGAGATACATTGCAAGTTTTATGTATGAATGTGTGTGTGCATGTGCTTGTGTGAGTGCACACATGTGCACGTGTGTATGCGCATGTCCACGTGTGTGTGTTTTCTAACATTACAAAAGTATATATTTGTTTCTGTTTGTGTTACCCAGAGACTACAAGGCGAGGACCATTTCAAGGACAAAATGCATCTGTTTTTTGTAATAATAATAATAATAATTCTTTCAAATTTTGGCACAAGACCAGCAATTTTATTGAAGGGGGCTTGTCAATTACGTTGACCCCAGTACTTAACTGGTACTTATTGTATCAACCCTGAAATAATTAAAACTGAAATTAACATGAGCAGAATTCGAACTCCCGACATAAATGTTGCGAAACGTTTTGTCTGACAGCCCATCACTTTAATAATAACAACAATAATAATAATCCTTTTTACTATAGGCACAAGGCCTTAAATTTGAGGTGAGGGTTGGGTAAGTCACCAAGGTCAGGTTACGTTAAGAGTGGCTAAGATCAGCAATTACATAATGAAAGACAAGGACGAATACAGCCTGGTAATTCAAACACAACACATAAACAAAAAGGGTAAAAGCCACACACACATATATATATGTGTGTGTGTGTATGTAAACTGTATACATATATGTATATTATATATTTAAATTATGTTTATTAATTTATTTCTATACCCAGGCATATACTTCCTGATAATTTAAAGAGCAAAGCCAAAGATTTTAGCGACAATGACTATGAGAAAAGCCTCCAATATTCTGAAACACCAATTGTGATGTATATGCATGGAAACTCCGGTTCCAGGTAAGAATTGTCTTTTTATATTTCTACCTCACATAAATATGAATGAATTGAAATGTATATAAGTGTATATTTTGATCTGCATATATGCATCCGACATCTGTACACAAATGCATAATTATATACAACTGCAGAGGCAAAGTGGCTGAGTTCCTTTGAGTGTTGGGCCTCACAGAGGTGAGTTCTTTTCGAGTGTTGGGCCTCATGGAAGCGAGTTCTTTTTGAGCTTTGGGCCTCACAGAGGCAAAGTAGCTGAGTTCCTTTCAAGTTTTGGGCCTCTCAGAAGCATTGCCTGAGAGCTTTGGCATTATGTCATGCTTGAGAAAAAGACCCATCAAGCCAAGCAAAATCACAGTCATGGAAGATACCAGTGTCATGCAAATGGCACTTATACTGGTGCCACATAAAAGTACCCATTACATTCTTGGAGTGGTCGGCGTTAGGAAGGGCATCCACCTGTAGAGAACCTTGCCAAATGAGACTGGAGTCTGGTACAACCTTTTTTCCAGCTGGATGCCCTTCCAAATGCCAACCACATTACAGTGTAGATTGGATGCCTTTAACATGGCACAACCTATGAAATCATCTGTGTTTCATGAATCTGCTTTTTCTTGCAGGGCCTGTGATCACCGCGTCAATCTGTATCATCGTTTATCACAGATGAATTATCATATAATAACTTTTGATTATCGCGGTAAGTTCAGTCTTTGGTGTTGTTCCTTGTCTTGCAATTTGCACGCACACATATATATTTTCAGTGTGTTGGCATGCTTGTATGTAAATGTGTGCCTTTGTATGCATGCACACAGTGTGTGCATGTCTCTGTTTACATAAATGGAGTGTTGAACCAAATCAGCTTTCTTTTCTTATTTTGGCTGATCTGTGTCTTGTGATCTTATAAGTATTGTATGGTTTCTTTTTCTTTGAATCTGCTATATTTTAATACATCATTATTGTAAATCATTATTGTAATGCGATTGAATAATTTTTTATGAACGGATTTATTGGCTGCATACAGACATGCCTATGCTTATATACATGGATATAAATGTGTCTCTGTGTGTGTGTGTGTGTTTGTGTGTGTGTGTGTATCATGTTTTAATGCTGATGCCACCATTGCATTGAATGGTACTGCCTAGGTGTCAAAACCATAATGATATCTGTTAGGTGGCTGATGATGGGTATATATTTTTGATGTGCTTGTTGACTGCGGTGGTTCTAAGTTGTCCTTCATTGGTATTCTAGTTCTCAGGTTATGTTAGGAGTGGCTAAGATCAGCAATTCCATAACAAAAGACAGAAGAATAAATACAGTCTGATAATTCAAACACAACACATAATAAAGGGTAAAAACCATGGAGCAATGAGCTACATGTGTTGTTAAACTGATGTAAACAAAGTGACTGCCTATAACGGGTGGGACTTTCAAATTGAGTCGACTGCTCCAGATTTTGTCTGCTGCTTCCGAAATCCATTAAAGGGAAGGCCATAGTACCAAGGTATGAGCATGTATGTCATATTTTTATATCTGTTTATTTATTTATTATTTACTTATTTATTTATTTTCATTTTGCTTTCATGTATACGTTCCCTGGCTGTGTGTTGTCACATGCATGTCAATGTTGTTGTTGTTGCTGTTGCTATGGATACAGGATTTGGTGAATCTACTGGTATCCCCTTCGAAGATGGTGTTGTAGAAGACAGTCTTTTTGTATACAACTGGATCAGATCAAGAGTACCCTCAGACACACCCGTTATCTTATGGGGACATTCTTTAGGAACTGGGTACGTGGCTTTTTTTTCAATTGCTTTTGATATACTTTTGCTTGTTTTTTTTATATATTTTTATTTACTCCGTTATGTTTTAACCCTGACAGTTACCATTATTGTCTTCCAATTTCACTGCAAGGAATGGGTGTGGCTGTGTGATAAGAAGTTTGGTTCCAGGTTCAGTCGCACTGTGTGGCACCTTGGGCAAGTGTCCTCCACCATAACGTCAGGCCAACCAAAACCTTGTCCGTGGATTTGATAAATGGAAACTGAGAGAAGCCTGTCGTGTGTGCATATAAACACACAGTTATATATACTTTTATTTTTACACTTTTCCTTGTTTCAGTCATTTTGACTGTGGCCATGCTGGAGCACCGCCTTTTAGTCGAAGAAATTGACCCCTGGACTTATTCTTTGTAAGTCTTTGTACTTATTCTATCAATCTCTTTTACCGACCCGCTAAGTTACGATGACATAAACACACCAAGATTGGTTGTCAAGCGATGGTGGAGGGGTAAGCACACAAATATATACATACATGCTGGCATGGGTTTGACCGTTTGACCGAGGTCTGGAAAGTCAGTGGCTGCACCAGGCTCCAATCTGATCTGGCAGTGTTTCTACAGCTGGATGCCCTTCCTAATGCCGACCACTCCAAGAGTGTAGTGGGTGCTTTTTATGTGCCATCAGCACAGAAACCAGTCAGGGGGCCCTGGCATCAGTTACGTTTGGATAATGCTTTTTATGTGCCACCGGCACGGGAGCCAGTCAGGGGAAACTGGCATCGACCACGTTCAGTGGGAACAAATCTAAAATTTGGGTTTTATTATTCATCCTTCTGGAGGTCAACAAAATTATGTCATGACTCCCTCAAAAGAAATTTCAGTGTTTATACCACATTAGAAATTATCATTATCATTATTATTATTATAGTCACAGGTCTGGCTGTGGGGTTAAGAAGCTTGCTTCTCAACTATGTGACCTTGAGTTCAGTCCCACTCTGTGGCACCTTGAGCAAGTGTTTCCCACTATTAACCCCTCAGCATTCAGATTACTCTCTCAAATGTTATACTTACCTGTTGTTTTTTATGTTCAGCCACAATTATTATTATGATTATTATTATTATTATTATTATTATTATTCAGAATTGCTACAAGATTAGCGAAGACCTTGTGTGATGGTGGTGAGTAACCTATTTCTCTCTCTCTTTCACTTTCTCTGTCATATGTGTGTGTGTGTGTGTGTGTGTGTGTGTGTGTGTGTGTGTTTGTAAATATAAAAATATATATTGATGCTATTATGTTAAACTGTCATATGTCCAAATTTGGCCAAATGTGTTTTTATTTCAATATTTAATTTGGTCAAACTATCGTATCTCCAGCTGCTTCAGATGCCAAGATATGAAAACTGTCAAAGTGTAATACAACGGTTTAGCATTTTTTCACACACATACATACATACATACATACATAGAGTTAAAAACTGATGCACTGTACCCTTGTGTATTCCAGGTGTGCCACCCACTGCTCTTGTCTTGGAGTCACCGTTTAATAACATCCTGGAAGCTTCAGCAAACTTGCCACCATTCTTTGTGAGTATTACAGTTTTTGTTACTGTTTTATTATAGCAAGCAATGATCTACATGACTACACTTTTACTCTATTTCTCTTTCTTAGTCATTCATATTTTCTTCTTCTCACTCATTCACTCATCTTTCTCTCTTTCTTTTTCTTTTCTACAGTTATACAGACCATTCCGGCCACTGAGTTACATGATTCTCAACTCTGTCGAAAGATGTGGAACAGAATTTGCTAGTGACCAAAAGTAAACACTTTTCAAAATAATAATTCTTCAATTTTGGGATTTCTCTCTCTCTCTCTCTCTCACTCTCTCTCTCCCCCTCCCCCCTCTCTCTCTCTCTGTATGATTAAATTCATTCCCAGTCTTATGTCTTGGCTACTGTGTTTCCACAAAATATGCTTTCACAACAATTGCATGCTCTGCTGACATATAGCTATGTTGCAAAAATTTGACTCTATTTATCTGTCTGTCTGTCTATCTATCTATCTATCTATCTATCTATCTTATCTATCTTATCTATCTATCTATCTATCTATCTACCTAACCACCAGATTCTTTCTCTTTCTATATATCAATTTCTGTATGTGTGTGTGTATGTATGTAAATGTGTTTATATTTTCTCCTCTGTGTGTGTGTATTATTTCGCTAGCCACTACACATTCTTAATTTTCTTTCCTTGTTTCTTTCTGTGTTCCTTTCTGAGGAAGAGCGTAGGCTCAAAACATTAAAGACTTTTTCACTTTCCGAGCATCAAACTAATACATCTGTTTGTTGTCTACACCACCTGTCTTCATCTTTTGTTTTTTTGTGAATTCTCCCTATATATATATATATAATGTATGTATGTATGTATATATTATTTATTTGATTTATTCTACAGTATCAAAGATGTAACAAGTCCTATATTAATCCTCCATGCCGAAGATGATGGACTTATACCCATAAAACTTGCCAGAAAGGTATGTTATACTTTTTAACCTTTTCATATAATTTTTTTGTTCCATTCTTTGAGTATTTGTTGTTATTCCCCACCCCCCAGCTCACCCATATACATACAACAGACCTATGATTAAAAAATTTTCCAGCCTTGACTCTTGTCTTCTTCAAATAGGTACAAGTCCACCTAGTTCACATTACACTCCATATATTTCTGTGTTTGTCACCCCACCATCACCTGACAACCAATGCTGGTATGTTTATGTCCCCATAACTCAACAGTTCGGCAGAAACAGATTGATAGAATAAGTTCTAGGCTTACAAAGAATAATTGCTGAGGTCGATTTCTTTTGACTAAAACCCTTTAAGGCAGTGCTCCAGTATGGCCGCTGTCAAATGACTGAAACAAGTAAAAGAATAAAAGAATATGTGCACGCACACACACACACACACACACACACACACACACACACACACACACACACACACACACACACACTCACAGATCAGTGGTTTTCAACCTTTTCACGGTGGTTCCCAACAGTGATTTTTAACCCTTTTATTTAAGTGAGTTTGCCCACGGGCCCCTTTTAATATGTTTACCCCATATATATATATATATATATATATAGGAAATTTTTCAGACCACTAGGGGTCCGCAGACCCCCAGGTTGGGAACCGCTGATACAGATAGATAATATGCATATATGTATAATCCTTTTTCTCGTATTTCCCTTGCAGCTTTATAACGCAGGTTTGGAATCGCGGCCCCAAAACAGTGGACAATTGCTGTTAGTGCCATTCGACAAATCCTTTGGTTATGGACACAAACATCTGCACAGTGCCCCTAATTTTGCCTCTGTCGTCAAGTAAGCAACACGATTTAATCTCTTGTGCTAATTATAAGTTGAATATCTTTTTACTGCAGTTTGTTTCGACGTTGGTGTGGCTGTGTGGTCGGACGTTTGCTTCTCGACCACACACAGTTTGGAAATAGAAATAATATATTTCTAAATCTCTCAGAGAGATTTATGCAGTAGCAGCACGGTAAAGTGATGGTATGTTGTCAACTTAATGTGACAGTCCCTAAAGCAACGTTTTGGACTTACAAGTGTATATGTATATGTGTGTGCTTATGCATGTGTATATATACTCATACAGATATGTATGTGTGAATATATACATGTATATATATATATATATATATATATATATATATATATATAT
>NC_068991.1:3723066-3728055 GCF_001194135.2 Octopus bimaculoides | reverse complement strand
ATTGTTGTCCTTTGGTTGCCATGTTAACACTTTGCTTATTATAATCATTGTTTCAGATAAAAAAAAAAATGAGATAAGAGAGGTCAGAAAATAGATTACAAGGTGGGACATTTAACTTGGATGTTGGGGGCTTTTTAACTTAGAACTTACAAATGAGAACAAAAGCTATAATGATAATCATCATCATCATCATTGATTAACGTCCATTTTCCATGCTGGCATGGGTTGGAAGGGGGTTTGACTGAGGTCTGGAGAATCACCGGCTGCACCAGGATCCAGTCTGATTTGGCAGAGTTTCTACAACTCGATGCCCTTCCTAACGCTAACCACTCCGAGAGTGTAGTGGGTGCTTTTTACATGCCACCAACACAAGAGCCAGTCAGACGGACCTGGTATCAACTACTTTCGGATGGTGCTTTTTAGGTGCCACCGGCACGGGAGCCAGTCTGGAGGTACTGGCATGTCACGTTCAGTTGGTGTTTTTTACGTGCCACCAGCATGGGGGCCAGTCTGGCAGACCTGGCATTGACCACGTTTGGATGTTGCTTTGTATGTGCTGCCAGCCACAGGGTACCAGCCCCAGCTACGATATTGGTTTTACTTGACTCAACAGGTCTTCACAAGCATATATCATATCGCCCAACGCATCAGGAGTATTCTTAACAGGGCCGGACATGCATGGCTGCGATCTCACTTTAGTTGCCGGGTCTTCTCAATCACAGCATATCTCCAAAGGTCCCGGTCTTCATGTGATGGAATCTGTTTTCTGTACATCTTCAGTGTTTACTGCTCCTGTGCATGTCACACACAAAAACTATTTTCCCAGTTAACCTTCTTTTGATATTGCTACACTTTTTATGTGTCCATAGCTTACACCAGATACATTGTATAGAGTTTCTACCTAAGCCTTTTCTACAGATCGAGCAGGGCCATCTACCTAAAGGGGGTTGTGATTTGACAGCCTTCCTACTTACTAAGACTTTGGTTTTGGCTAGGTTAATCCTGAGGCCCTTTGATTCTAGACCTTGCTTCCATACCCTAAACTTTGTCTCCAGTTCTAGCAGTGACTCGGCTTTTAGAGGAAGTTCATCAGCATAGAGGCGCTCCCAGGGGCAGCCTGTCTTGAATTCCTCAGTTATTGCCTGGAAGACTATAATGAATAAGAGGGGGCTGAGGACTGATCCTTGGTGAACCCCTACTTCGACTTGGAATTTTGTCAGAAGTGCTTTTGATTTTGCTAGCTTGCCGCCCTAGTAATGGTGGTGGTGGTGGTGGTGGTGGTGGTGAGTCTTACATAATAATAACAGTGTTGTATTCTTTTTCTATTTTCAGATCGTTTCTAGAGTCTTCCACGTAATGATTGATGCCAGGAACAACAGAGGTGGTTTGTGTAAACTTGATGTAATAAAATCATGTGAAATATATTGTTTAAAAAGAAAAAAATATATTATTTATAATAATAGTAAAAAAATGACTCCTGTTTTAATCTCTAAATTTGAAACTGGATGCTAAAATATCATTCTGTCCATCAAATCCACTCGCAACGTTTTGGTCAGTCCAGAGTTGTAATAGAAGACACCTCCCCAAAATGGGCCGTGCAATGGGATTGAACCAGGAACCAAGTCATTGGAAAGCAAACTCCTTAAACACACAGCCACACCTTATACATACATATGAGGTGGGAGCTGTTCCAGATTGCAAGACAATGAAGATGGTGTGGATGTTGTGAGTGAGAAGTGTGCGATGGATAATGGTCGCTTTGCACTTAGTGAGGCCTGAAAGAAAGAGACATAGAAGTGTTACTTTGAAAGGTTATTGACTCATTAGTATTTAAACTGGCCCATATCCAGCCCAAATATCTGACCTGCTTTATGTTCAGACTGGCCTGGTCTGGCCTCTCACACTTCACCTACAATAAAAAATTTTTAAAAATAATAAATGCGCCCTTTTAAAACCTAGCCAGGCTCATGGGCCCGGTTTCTATGGCGTATGTGCTCCCACCAGCTGGATGGGATGCCAGTCCATCGCAGCATTACTCATTTTTGCCAGCTGAGTGGACTGGAGCAACATGAACTGAAGTGTTTGGCTCAAGAACGCAACTCGTCGCCCGGTCCAGAGATCGAAACTACAATCTTACGATCATGGTGCTGACACCCTAACCACTCAGCCAGGCGCCTCCACCTTCACCTACCATGCCATTCTAAAAATAAACAGTCACATCATTTAAATCTCAAAGTTGTGAGATAATGCATGATAAATTCAAAACAATGTGAATAAATAAGGATTAGATTTGACAAAGAAAAGTGCTGAAGAGTTAAACATGGAGAATATCTGGGAGAAAGAGGGTCTTCCTATTGTGGATCCAACCGAGAGAGAGAGAGAGAGGAGGGGCAGCATTTCCAGTTGACAGCAATATGACAGATGAGGCAATTAAGGATATGAAGAGAGGGAAAGCTCATGCTTCATCAGGACTTACTGCTGAGATGCTTAATATATCTGGTGGAGTGCGATACAGCTTGGATATATTTATAGTTAATCAGTTTATACAGGAAGGTGTCATACCCGATGACTGTGGTAGCAGCATTATATCAAACTGTTTCAAGGTTAAAAGAAGACAGAAATAATTACAGAGGTAATTAGATAGGAGTAATTATAGTTGTATCAAATTGCTGAACCAGGTCATGGAAGTTACAGAACGAGCTATAGTCCAGTTAATTAGGTTGGATGAGATGCTGTTGATGCGAGGGAGAAGTACTATTGACGCCATCTTCTTAGTAAATCAGCTGCAGGAGAAGTATTTAACTAAAAGTAAACCATTATATTTGCCACTCATTGTCCTGTATAGCAATGAATTTAGAGTAGAGCTAAGAGTTCACCAGGCCCCAGTTTTTAGTCCTCCCTTATTCATCTTGATATTTAAGACCAGTTGTTTTTGGGATATGTTATATGGTGATGACCATAGCAGAAACTGTAGTAGAATTATCAAATTAATTCCAGGTGTGGAAGCAAAACCTGGAATCAAAACGCTTTAAAGTTAGCAAAGACCAAAATTCAAGAAATCCAGAAAATGGAGAGGAATGTACGCCTATCAGGTAAATGACTGTGCTCAGTGTGCAGGACGGATGTAGGTAAAAATTCCATAGTGTGCTCATTGCAAGCTATGGACACACAAAATGTGCATTGGAATCACTGGAAGATTGGCAGAGAAGGTAGTGCTTGCATGTGGAAGATGCACAGAAACAATAAGTTCTAAAGGCACATGGTAAATAAATTTTCTCAAATGCCCTGGAGGCTTTCTAGAGGTAATGGATCATTTCTGTGACATAGATGACCCAATTAGCAGTGGGGGAGGATGGTCTAACAGTATAAATTGCTAGAGTAATTGTAGGATGTAGGATGGCCTTGTGCCTAGAAAAGAAAAGAATATTATAACTAATTTATGTTAACATGCTGGGCGAAATACCTTGCGGGATTTCGTCTGCCGTTACGTTCTGACTTCACCTTTCATTCTTTCGGAGTCGATCTAATCGACTGCCAACCCACCTTCCCCAAAATTTCGGGCCTTGTGCCTAGAGTAGAAAAGATTATTTCATGCATTTGAGTGGTAAATAAATATTTATCGTTCTTGGAGCAAATCTATAACGAATCCAAGGGAAACTACTCTCCATAACCAAACGGGACAAAGCATTGAACGTCCCTCCTCTCTGTTTCTGAAATCGGTCGGTTTAGCTATACTCTTGGGCTACATGATCCGGCGGTACGGTCAGCGTGTCTGTTCAGAAGTTCTGGATATATTTTGTGTACGGATTACATCTCATGTAAGGCACTCATTTCTTTTTCAGTACTGTCGAGATTATAAGATAGGTTTCTACAAATGCAAACAGCTCTAATCTCCTTACTTATCGAAGATTGTTCCGGTACACCTTCCTCATTCTGGCTTTACTCGCAGCACCAATGAATGCAACATTCTCATCAATTCTGAAATATTTGTAACATACGTAGTTGGATATCAGGGAGGCAGATAGGCCATCACATCACCTAGAAATACCACTTGGGCAACTGTCTTCTACTATAGCCTCGGGTCGACCAAAGCCTTGTGAATAGATTTGGTAGATGGAAACTGAAAGAAGCCCGTCGCATATATACATATATGTTTGTCGGTGTTTGCTCCCACACCTTCGCTTGACAACCGATGCTGGTGAGTTTATGTCCCCATAACCTTTGGCAAAAGAGACCGATAAAATAAGTTCTAGGCTTACAGAGAATAAGTCCTGGGGTCGATTTGTTCGACTAAAAGCGGTGCTTCAGCATGGCCGCAGTCAAAAGACTGAAACAAGTAAAAGAATAAAAGACTATCATACCTGGATGAATAAATAAATAAAGAAACAAACAAATGATATTTCTTCAGGCATGGTATTTCTAGGTGATGTGAAAGGCATGCTTTGAGGAGGCACAGTTCCCTGTTGTGTATATTGTCTGAAGTAACCACGTAGAGACTGGCTCAGAAAACAACTGCTGTAATATCCAAATGGCATTCAATTAAAGAGATGGTAGGAATTATCTCCCTTGGCATTTACAAGTTATTTCCCTTGACTTCTTGAACCGGTAGCAAGTAGGAAGACGATTTTTTATTTAAGAGTCACCTCCCTTGACAGTAAACTGCGAGCTTTTATTTGATTCAGGTGGTGGATTGTGGCCATGCTAGAGCACTGTCCTGAAGCTTTTAGTCGAACAAATCGACCCTAATACTTGTTTTAAAACTCTAGTTACTCATTCTAACGGTATGTTTTTTGCCGAACCGTTAAGTTACAGGGACTATTTACACGCACCGACGAGCTGAGACGTGGCTGTGTGGTAAGAAGCTTGCTTCCCAACCACATGGTTCTGGTTTGAGTTTTACTGTATGCATGGCACCTTGGGCAAGTGTCTTCTACTATAGCCTCGATCAAAACATTGTCAGAGGATTTGGAACAGAGAACAGAAGCTTGG
>NC_068991.1:3720170-3722275 GCF_001194135.2 Octopus bimaculoides | reverse complement strand
ATGGGGGCTACGCTGCCAGTCGAGAATATGGCTTACATGATAAGATAAAGTGGGACGTGGCATGCAGTGAGGACAACACGAATATCATCCGGGCATCTATGCGCGCGTGTGTGTGCACGCTTGTGTGTGTATGTATGTATGTATGTATGTACGTATGTATGTATGTGTGTATGTGTATGTATGTATGTGTGTATGCATGTATGTATGCATGTATGTATGTGTGTGTGTATGTGCGTATGTATGTATGTGTGTGTATGTATGTGTGTGTGTGTGTGTGTGTGTGTGTGTGTGTGTGTGTATGCACATAAATGTATATATTTTTGTGCGCGCGCCCGTGCATGCGTATACAAAAGTTGATGCAAACAGGTAAAATAGAACTGAAAATATGAGCAGATGTATATTTTCATTAATATTTATCAGAAGTAACAGAGTGACTCAAGGTCCGAGAGTTTCGTGCGTTGGCCCTTTAATAAATGCGTGTGTGTGTGTGCGTGTGTGTGCGTGTGTGTGCATAGCAATATCTATTTATCTAATATCTATCTATATATGTGTGTTTGCATATGTGTGTGCGCAAGTGTGCGTGTGTGTACGTATATGAGTGTGTATACATGTATATATGTGTGTGTGTGTGTGTGTTTGTACGTTTATACATACATACCTTCATGCATACATACATACATACATACATACATACACACAGAGCGATAAAGACCGAGGCATTCAAAGAATCTGGCCTTAATGTCTCTACAAGAAGAGCACAAATTGTTGTAGTTTAGATAAACTTGGTAGACACCACGCAGCTCTCTTATCACTCTTTATCTTCCAAACGATATCAGCTCGGCAGAAAAAGCAGACGAATCTGTTAACATATGTAAATATATCTCCAACTCATTCACTTATTCAATATGTTTCTAAACGCCGAGCTTAAGTGGAAAGCATAACAACAATATCTTCTCTCTTCACGAACACTCTTCATCATCCGATAGGCTTATCTAGAAAGCAGCGCCCAAATCATTGATTCAAATCCTGGCTTCATATATCCGTCGAGGGTCCATCTAAGAGTTTGTGGTTAAAATTTTGTACTGTAATAAATTGGTTATTCTTCTTCAATACACAAAATATTCTTTTCTACTCTCGGCACAAGGCCTGACATTTTTTTGGCGGGGGAGGGGTCCAGTCGATTAGATCGAGCCCAGTTCACAACTGGTACTTAATTTATCGATCTCGAAAGGATGAATGGTAAAGTTGACCTCGGTGGAATATAAAGTAGTAACTATATTCTTTTCTATTCTAGGCACAAGGCCGACATTGTGGGGAGGGGGTCCAGTCGATTAGATCGGACACAGAATGTGTGTCGTTGGCCAGCTGGAGGAAATGTCTTCTTGGGGCTATAAACGTCAGTAGCCCTGTCCTTTATAGGACGCCACACTTGGTTGCCAATTATATATTACAACAATATCATCATCATCTTCAAGAACAACAGCAACAACATCATCAACAACATCGTCAGCAGCAACAGCTACAACAACACGAGCAACAATAACGACGACGATGGCCGTGGGACTTTCCTTCTCGCGGGGACCCGAAAAGCAATAAGGTAATCCTGAAGCTCAAAAGTCAAGGGACCGATAAATTCCCATTTATCGCTCCCTGGGTTTTACATTTCAAACATTTACAGCCAAACGGGGTTCTTCTTGCACTCACGAACACATTTAATTACCTAAAGAAATTCTGTCAAATCTCAAGACTCCTGGAAACCAGAAGAGATTCTAACAACTTTAAACGAAAATAGAAACCGAATCGGCGTCTGACCGACATTTCATTCTTGTAGGCAAACCCCCAGTTGTATGACTTGTTGGCTGAAAACATGGAAAATATGGTTGGATGGCATTACTTAGCGAAAGCTTGGCAGAATCGTTAGCACGCCGGGCAAAGTGCTTATCGCTATTTCGTCTGCCGCTACGTTCTGAGTTAAAATTCCGCTGAGGTCAACTTTGACTAGAATTCTTTCGGAGTCGATAAAACAAAATACCAGTCACCTACTGCGGTAGACGGTATCGATTAACCCTTCCCCTCACAACCAGAAACCACTTATATGTGTATAT
>NC_068991.1:3719249-3719726 GCF_001194135.2 Octopus bimaculoides | reverse complement strand
TTGGGTCCGACAGGTACATTCCAGTATTTAATAAATTTGTTTAAAAAAACTTGGAAGGCGCATGGCTCAGTGGTTACGGTGTTGCACTCACGATTGCGAGATCGTGGGTTCGATTCCTAGACAGGGCGTTGCATTGTGTTCTTGAGCAAAACACTCCATTTCACGTTGCTCTAACGGTGGTGCATCAGCATGGCCGCAGCTCTGAGCTGAAACTACAGAAAAAAAAATACAATTAGTTTTAAAACTTTCCTATATTTTCCCTGCGTGAGTGGAATAAACCTCTTTTCTACACACGCGCACTCACGCACGAACACACATTCCAGCATTTCTCACCTTCGTTATTCGAGCGTCACACATTAAGTGCGCTCATCAGCTCTTCAGCTGGGCGAATTTAAGTCACGTCTATCTGTCTATCTATCTATCTATCTATCTATCTGTGTGTCTGTCTGTCTCTCTCTCTCTTTCTATCTATCTATC
>NC_068991.1:3717522-3719239 GCF_001194135.2 Octopus bimaculoides | reverse complement strand
TATATATATATATATATATATATATATATATATATATATATCATATTTGTGAGAGTGCGTATTTACATATACATAATATGTATGCAATACGCATGTTTGCATTTATACGAATATACATATGTGTATGTGTGCGTTTGCGTGTCCCTATATATGTGTGTATGTAGATCTGCATTTACACCTATATACACATATTACGCCAGTCGTCACCTTCAAGCATACATACTCACCTACTCACTCCAAACACACACACACACACCCCACATACTTTCTTTCTCTCTCTCTCTCTCTCTCTCTCTCTCTCTCTCGCACACACACACATACACACACACAGATGTACGTAGGCAGCATCCACATGCGTACGAACGGTAGTAACATAATGAACTATCATTAAGTATATTTTATTTCAGGAAACACGAAATGATTAGATAACAGCGCATTGCCTTTTAAACATTATTTTATCACTGCTTTTCACAGCGTGCGTGCGAGAGTGAGATAGGGAGAGAGAGGGGGTGAGATGGGAGGGAGTGTAGAGCGAAGATGTAAGAGGGAAGAAGTGGGAGGAAATGAAAAAAAGGTGAAGAGGGAGTGAAGTAAAGAGATATACAAAAATGTTTAGAGAAAGAACGAAAATGGAAGGAGGGGAAAAAGTGTGACGTCATGCACCAGCCTCTTTATATAGTAATATGTGTGCGTTTAAAACTATACATGTATATATATATGTATACACATGTATACATGTATGTATATATAAAAAGACGCAATAGAGGACAATAAAACATACGGACAGATAGACGAGACAACGGTGGACAGGAGAAACGACAATTAGATGGACAGGGGAAGAAAAAAGGACGGGTCATTCATGGCTTTCTTTCTTCAGTCAAGTTACCAGATGTCCTTACAGTTTCCGGCAGTTACACTTGAGACTGTTCGATCTGGTTGCCCCACCAAAAAGTCTAAGCTAAGAGCATTAGGTGTTTTTGTAAGAAAGCTAGAGAATGTGTCCGGCAACAAACACAAAAACGGAGAACATGGTGCACAATTACAAAGACAAACAACACGAATATTACAACAGGTGTCTTTCGACTGAGAACGAATCAAACTGAGTTGGCATGCATGAAGTGAAAGCCTAAAGGCAGAAACATAGCAGATGGATATATGAGGTGTTGAGGTGTGTTATAAGCCAGTTAAAAAACACACAAACCTTTAGATGCACTTCAACATTTAAATTTAATTTGTGTCAAAATATTTTTGTCGCTTTGAAAGCGTGACCTGTTCACTGACAAAATTTCGTGGTATGTATATATACATACATGCATATATATATATGTATATATATGGATGTTTTAGAAATGGATGTCGTATAAAACTATTCCGCACATACAATAACAACCATATCAGCAATGCAATACACCTCCATCCTCAGCTGCCCCAAATATAAATATATATGCTTTGGTTTGCCTGTGACCCCTCTGTCCGGTATTCGCCATGATAGATCGCTAGCCACTGAACCTTTTTCTATTTTGACTCCATGTTTATTTCTGTGTTCCTTTCTGTCGAAGTGCGTAGGCTTGAAACGTAAAAGACTTTTTCACTTCTTGAGCGTTAAACTAATACATCTGTTTGTTGTTTACACACTCGTCTTCGTCTTCTGCTGTTTTGTTTTTGTTTTTCTTGTAGATTCTCATTATAGACATATATATACATACATATATATACA
>NC_068991.1:3716442-3717199 GCF_001194135.2 Octopus bimaculoides | reverse complement strand
ATATATGCATATATATATGCATATATATATGCATATATATATGCATATATATATGCATATATATATGCACACACATACATACATACATGCATGCAAATGTACATACATACATACATACATACATACATACATACATACATACGTACATGCGTACACTCCTCGTTGTCAATGGAATTTTTGACTTTGCGTCCGTGACCCTTCAGATGACTAGAGTTTAAAGCCTGGGTGACAGACGAAAGTTTGAACCTGCTGTGCGCTTCCAACTGATTAGGTCTGCATACGTCATCACTCTTCTATCGCCATCGGACTTTCATGTCAGCAGATGGGATGACAAATAAGAGAGAGAGAAACGGATGGATGCATATATTTGTGTGTGTATGTGTGTATCATATCTCTATGTATGTATGTATGTATGTATGTATGTATTTATATATACAGAAAGATAATGTAACTTGATCTTTTAATTACTTTCCATTTTGCGTATTTATTAATAAATAGTTCAAGGTTGTTTAGTATAGACACACACACACACACACACACACAAACAGGGACCTACGTATGTCTATGTATAAGTGTGTGTATATATTCTTTTATTCTTTTATTCTTTTATTTATTTCAGCCATTTGACTGCGGCCATGCTGGAGCATCGCCTTTAGTCGAACAGATCGACCCCAGGACTCATTTTTTGCAAGCCTAGTACTTATTCTATCGGTTCTCTTTTGCCGAACCGCTAAGTTACAGAGACGTAAATATACCA
>NC_068991.1:3715168-3715626 GCF_001194135.2 Octopus bimaculoides | reverse complement strand
TGTGTGTGTGTGTGTGTGTGTGTGTGTGTGTGTCTGTGTCTGTGTGTGTGTGTGTGTGTGTCCGTCAACGCACAGCCGTCAAATGCAAACACTCATATACTCACTTTACGTATAAACCGCGCATACACACATTATATATAAACACGCACACACATAATATACGACATACACTCATACACACTTACATTGTATACAAACACACACACATACAAATGCAGCACACATAAAAATATTATATACACGTACATACGTACACACAAAAATACTCACACACCTAGACAAGATTTTTACCTGTTCCATGACATTGCCATCGATAAATTTACACTTGATGCTTGCTGTCAGGGGATCGAATTACACCTGAAATACCTGTACATCTTAACACAGTTTCATAGTGTTAGTCATCAACAGGGCGTGCTCCACACACACACACACACACACACACACACACACACACACAC
>NC_068991.1:3713397-3714375 GCF_001194135.2 Octopus bimaculoides | reverse complement strand
CATACACACACGCACACATGCGCGCGTTCGCTGCAGGAAACACAGATGAGGGCAGCAAAATCAAACTCCCTCATTCACCAAATATCACGGGCTAAAAGTAAAAGAAAAACAAATAGTCATCTATATATCATACTTGACTTATATACATCGCTAAGAGGCATAAACCTCTGGTTTGTGTCTGAGAGAAAATCTCTTTATAGATAAATTGTGTTATTTACCGCCGTAAATGTATAACAGAGTGGGGTGAATATCGTCCCAGAAGTGTCCCATGCGAAAGTCAGACACGTTTCGGCCTTAGACTTCGTCAGTGACGTGGAGCCGCTTGTCAAATGCCTTGAGCTTGATTAAACTCGTTCCTTGCGGTATGTAGGAAACTTGGACACAAACTCAAGGCAAACCTTGAAGAGCGAAGGTATGTCATTGATGAGTTCGAGATAAACAACGAAGGAACTTATTTACTCGACACATTAAACAAACCAAAGATGTCGCGGAGAGCATAGGGTTGAATGCAGACATACATACAAAGATGGGTTGCCACGAATGCATCCACTTGTACATGTACGTGTGAATGTACAATCGTGCACGTGCACACCCACCCGCAGGCACACGCGCATGTGCACCGACTGACACAATCGTCACACCCTGTTCATACGAATGCAAAGGTAAACATCTGTTCAAATTACACTCACCGATGAAAGCAGTCCAAGACAAATATAGACGAATTCGAATATATATAAATATACTCTTTTATTCTTTTACTTGTTTCAGTCATTTGATTGCGACCATGCTGGAGCACCGCCTTTAGTCGAATCAAATCGACCCCAGGACTTATTCTTTGTAAGCCTACTACTTATTCTATCGGTGTCTTTTGCCGAACCACCAAGTTACGGGGACGTAAACCCACAGCCATCGGTTGTCAAGTGACGGTGGGGGAACAAACACAGACACACAAATACATGCACACACACACACATATAT
>NC_068991.1:3710715-3713028 GCF_001194135.2 Octopus bimaculoides | reverse complement strand
TAGCCCCAAGAAGAGATTTCCTCCAGCTGGCTAACGACACACATTCTGTGTCCGATTAGTTTGACATAATGTGTGTCTTTAGCCAGCTGGAGGAGATGTCTTCCTGTGCTATAAGTGCCAGTAGCACTGTCCTTTATAGGACGCCACACTTGGTTGGCATTTATATATATATATATATATATATATATATATATACTCCTCCTTCTCCTCCCTATTCATCCATTCTCTCTCTTCACTTTCGCTCCTTATTCACTCCTCCTCCTCCTTCTCCTCCCCCTTCACTCCATCTACATCCCTCTTCACCCTCCTCCTCTGCTCCTCTTCCTTTTCTGGCTAAGCCTTTCAAATAACAATCCTTTTCTGCCAAAGGCACAAGGCCCGAAATTTTAGCGGAAGGTGTTAGTTCGATGACATCGACTTCTGTAATTTGTTCGTTGCTTATTTCGTCGACTCCGAAAAAGATGAAAGGCAAAGTCGACCTCGGTGGTATTTGAACTCAGAACGTAAAAACCCGGAAGAAATATTGCTGAGTATTTTGTCTGGTGTGTTAACGATTCTACCAGCTCAGCGCCTTGAGCCATACAAGAATAATTCTTTGAAAAAAACGATGTTCTCCATCGCTTGCACGATTGATATCTGTATGAAATGGTCTGACAGTTACAGCTTCCTACTTTCCACGACAAGGAATTGAAGAAGTATAAAAAGAAGAAAACCGTAGATCAAAAGAGATAAAAAAAAACTTATCTGATTCAGTTTATGAAATGTTTAACATCTTCAGATGTAAAAGGCAATGGCTAAGTTGATGTAATCTTTTAATATGTAACACGAGAAACCAGAGAGTCTGTAGAAGAAATTAAGGGAAGCGAATTAGTTCGAAGCGACATCAGATTATTAGTTTATTATATATAAAAAAAACTTTGTGGAGGAGGGGTAAAATGGTATGCTATTAAAAGTGTTTTTAATGGAGGAGAAAGAAAGAATGCATTCCATGAATTTCTGAACTTTATTTAACATTCCAGACTTTAATTAACTTCAGCTTCAATTTTATACTCTAATGTCTTTCTTCATGATTTATATCTAATTAAAAAGTCTACTAGTTTAGTTTCATACTGAAGATTCGTCAAAATGATGAAACAGTACTATATGATTACCCCAAACTAGAAAGTGTTACAACAATAAACATTAGAATCTGATATATATATATGTATATATATATATATATATATATGCTTTCAGTGGGAATGGTTTATATATATACATATATATATATATATACACATATAGTTTACGTCATAAACTGAGCCTCAAAGATTATTTAGAGATACATTACATGTTATATAAATCTGTCAATTTAAGGAATCTTAAAGCATGAAACTATAAGTAGCTCATTTGTAAATATGTATATTAAGGCGGCGTGCTGGCAGAAACGTTAGCAGTTGAGCGAAATACTTCGCGGTAATTCGTCTGTCTTTACGTTCTGAGGTCGACTTTGCCTTTTATCTTTTCGGGGTTGATAAACTAGGTACCAGTTGTGTACTGGGTCAATGTAATTGAATGGTTCCCTCCCCGAAGATTTCGGGCCTGTGCCTAGAGTAGAAAAGGATATGTATGTATATTTATATGTGTTAACGCTTTGTATATTTTTCGTATTCCTTGATTACAAATTCAAATTTCCAAACAACCTCACGCTGTCACCGCCCTTTGTATTAATCACACGTGTAAACAAGAAATGATGACGTAAGAAGATATGTTAGTAAATCAGCGGTGGTTATGATGCAATAGTAGTGATGATGCTGTTGGCCGTTGTGGTGCTGGTGGTGGTATTGGTGATTGTGATGGAGGTGGTGTTGATGGTGGTTGTGGTAGAGGTGGCGCTGTTTTTTTTGGTGGTGATAACGGTACACAGGTAACAAGAGATGACATCCAGTTGATAACACAACATGGAAACAGTAAAAAAAACAACAAAACAAAACAAAAACAGAGAATAAAAAACAGGATAGAGATTCTCACATCAGAAGCACAGACTGACATTTGGGTTCTCTCTCTCTCTTTCTTTTTAAAGTTGTTATCTTTCTTTCTTTCTTTCTTTCTTTCTTCCTTTCTTTCTTTCTTCCTTTCTTTCTTTCTTCCTTTCTTTCTTTCTTTCTTTCTTTCTTTCTTTCTACCTACATGTTTATTTGTTTATCTACCTACCTACCTACCTACCTACCTATCTATCTATCTATCTATCTGTCTGTCTGTCTGTCTGTCTGTCTATCTATCTATCCCTCTATCAATCTCTCTCTCTCTCTCTCTCTCTCTCTCTCTCTCTCT
>NC_068991.1:3706780-3707321 GCF_001194135.2 Octopus bimaculoides | reverse complement strand
TGTTACTGTTGATAGTTTCGTTCATGCCGTTGCCATTATAATTCTTATTGTTTGCTGTAGTAGTAGTAGTAGTAGTAGTAGTAGTAGTAGTAGTAGTAGTAGTAGTAGTAGTAGTAGCCGCAGCAGTAGCAGTTATAGTAGAAGTAGTAGTAGTGGTGGTGGTGGTGGTGGTGGTGGTAGTAGTTGCAGTAGTCGAAGCTGCAGCAGCAGTAGTAGTACTAGTAGTAGTTGTTGCAGTAGTATTAGTAGTAGCAGCAGCAGCAGCAGTAGTAGTAGCGGTTGTAGTGGGGGTGGGGGTTAGGGTTAGGGTTAGGGTTAGGGGTGGTGGTAGTAGTTGTCGTTGTCATTGTAATTGTTATTGCTGCAGCTGTAGTTGTTGTTGTTGTTGTTGTTGTTGCTGCTGTATTTTCAGTGGTATTTGTTGCTGTTGTTGCTTTTGCTGTGGATATTGTTTATTGCTATTGATCATTGCTATATTTAGAATTAGCTTTAATAGGATTATATCGATTATGATCAGATTTTATACATACATATGCACTCG
>NC_068991.1:3705641-3706475 GCF_001194135.2 Octopus bimaculoides | reverse complement strand
ATATAGTGAGAATTTACAAAAACAAAGAAAAAAGACGAAGACGAAGACGAAAAACAAAAGACGAAACAGATGTATTAATTTTACGCTCGGGAAGTGAGAAAGTCTTTTACGTTTCGAACCTACACTCTTCCACAGAAAGGAACACAGAAATACGCAGAGAGAGAAAATAGAAAAAGGTTTAGTGGCTAGCAATTAATCAAAATAAGCAACAGGATATCAAGAAGTGATGCAGTACGACTGTTTCAAGCGGCTCCATTTAATTAAACAATACAATCATTATATCAATTTAAATGCAGGGCTATCATCAGAGGAAATGTGTCAGAGATTTATTTCAGGTTTGACCAAGAAAGTTTTTGTTCTTAGGAAACAGCTGCCAATTGTTTAAATAGGGAGGGATTGTGATTTGCCAATGTCTTATTGTTCGGTTTTAGTAAAGCATTATGTAAAACTCGGTGTCAGAATTTAGGTTTGTATAAACATTCGTGTGACAGACAGGTCACAAGCAGGTCACAGCCTGTATTGGTAGAAGATTTTCTTAGGGCGCATCAGAATGTTTATACACACGTACACACTCGTATATATTATATATATGTGTGTGTGTGTGTTTGTGTTTATGCCACTGAACTTCCCAAAACTAGATACCAAAATCGAAGCATCGTTCAAGCCTAATTAGAAAAACTTTGAAAGAAACCAAACAATTCTAAAGTGAATGATCTCCATAAGCTATGAATCTACAGACATTTACCATTTGACAAGAATGAAGGACAACTCAGAATATATGTGTGTGTGTGTGTGTGTGTGTGTGTGTGTGTGTGTGTGTGTGTGTGTGTGTGT
>NC_068991.1:3701110-3701958 GCF_001194135.2 Octopus bimaculoides | reverse complement strand
ATATATATATATATATATACATATATGTATATATATACATACATATATATACATACATATATATATATATACATATATATATATATATATATATACATATATATATATACATATAAATATAAATTATATATATTGCATGTATGTGTATATATATACGTGTATGTAAATTAAAAGCAATCATGCGCATACAGACATATACACATTATATGTACACATCTGTGTGTGTGTGTATATGTGCATGTGTATAAAGTAAAAATTCGGTCTTAAACATACATACTCATATCATACACACTCACACACACACACACATACACGCGCGCGCGCTCGTATGTGTGTGTGTGTGTGCGTGTTTATGCAAGAACATAATTTTTCTTTGATCTCTGAAAATTGCCCTGCAGTAATATTCTCTGTGACCAGATTGAATTTTATCATCGTCACCACCACCACCACCACCACTACCACATCACCACTAACAACATCATCTTCGTTCTCGCCATCATGATCTTCATCATCATCATCGTCGTCTCCACTGTCGTCGTCATCATCATCCTCATCATCATCATCGTCGTCGTCGTCATCATCATCCCCATCATCATCATCATCGTCGTCGTCGTCATCATCATCATCATCATCATCGTCGTCGTCATCATCATCATCATCATCATCATCACCACCATCACGCGAATTTCGTTATCACACCCACTCCCATCATCATCACCGCAACACTGTCTGCGACCTGAGCTTGCTATCCAAACAGTATCTAACCAATGATTATCACTTGCGCTTTGTTAGCCACAAACGTTTCATCATTCGTTTACATGCGAACAACAACAACAACAACAGCAACG
>NC_068991.1:3697288-3700143 GCF_001194135.2 Octopus bimaculoides | reverse complement strand
ATATATATATATATATGTATGTATGTATGTATGTATGTATGTATGTAAAAGGTGGTTATTAACGGAGTTCTGTTATCGACGTTTTGTCGTCAGCAAAAGATCATTGGAACGACGCTATGTTCTTAATGATCGCATCATCATCACAGCCAGATATTTGAAGCATTTTCCCTCTCAGCTTTGGGGTTCTTTCACCGAACAGGAACCCGACCTGATTTGTTAGTAAGTACGTTATCTGTCTGTCAACTTTTGACTTGTAATTTTCTATTAATAAACCTTCCATGATCGATCTTCGAATTTTTAAGGAAATTCTAGATGAATTTTCTATATATATATTGGTATTTTCTGGGAAAGACAGACAGATAGATAGATAGATAGATAGATAGATAGATAGATAGATAGATAGATAGATAGATAGACAGACAGAGAGACAGACAGACAGACAGATAGACAGACATACAGACAGACAGACAGACAGACAGACAGACAGATAGATAGATAGATAGATAGATAGATAGATAGATAGATAGATAAAGAGAGAGAGAGAGGGGAAGGAAGAGAGAGACAGAGACAGAGACAGACTGACGGACAAGGTGAGAGAGAGAACGAGAAAGAAAGAAAGAAAGATAAAGAGATAAGGAGGAGAGAGAGAGACATCCACACAGACAGATATGATGACGACATAATGTCTGCCGGTTGATGACTGTCACCCACGCTCCTACATTCTCAGAACCCGACAATCCTACTTATTAACCGGATCCTTTGTCGCTGCTGTTGTTGTTGTTGTTGTTGTGTGTGTGTATGTGTGAGAGATTATCTGGGTTAAAATTTCGTATCAGTGACGTCGAATCAAATATATATATTTCGGCCAGTACCCTCCCCTTTCATCATTCTCTCTTTATCTACCTATCACAGTCATCCACACACACACACACACACCGATCTTTCCCCACTCACACAGTTATTTAACGATAAGCGACACTCTCTGATGAGTTTCCCAGCCGTGTAGGCGTCACTGATAAAACTATAATTAATACACCTCTATATCTTGACGTATTGCGTACTTCAATACGTTGTGTCCCGCCCCCCATTTGCGTTACTAACGGAATATTCAACAACAATTATGTATAATCAATGCCTTGGGTTTTAATCTCGACAAAAATATATTGAAACCAAAATTAAATATCAACAGATAATTAAGCAGAATATACATAATGGAGTTAGATATAAATCATAAAGGAGTCAGACATGGTTTTCCATAATAAACCAGTTGACAGTACAGTTCTATATTTAAGAGATAAGGAATTCTATACATTATTTACATTATTTACATTTGACGGATATTTGTCCTCATCTTGTTTATTGTTAACGCAATGTTTCGGCTGATTTACCCTCCAGCCTCCATCAGGTGTCTTGGGGAAATTTCAAACCTGGGTTCTCATTCCTAAGGTTTTTTTCGATGTTGTTATTATTATTAGTATTATTATTATTATAAATCAGGTCACTGCTTGGAATCGACCTTGGAATCCTGTGGTTAGTAGCCTGCACTTTTAACCACTACACCCTATTTATTATATATATATATACATATATATAGGAGGGTGTGCTGAAAAGTTCCTGGCTTTAAAGGCATCGTGAAAAGCCTGGTTGGGAGCCAAACCCTCCGAGTTGTTTTACAAAGCTTAGAAAAACTGAAAGACAGCTGCAGTAAATGTCTGCCACTACAGCCCCGGGCCGACCAAAGCTTTGTGAGTGGATTTGGGAGGTGGAAACTGAAAGAATCCCGTCGTATATATCTACCAATGTGTGTGTTTGTGACTATGTGTGTATGTGTATGCGTGTGTGTGAGAGAGAGAGACAGGCAGACAGATATAATTTATTAATTGAATACGACTAACATAAACACTTTACTTCTTTTCGTGCACAAAAAGAGAAATATACTCATATACATACAACAGAGTGAACGACAAACGCTGGAGGGAGAACAAGAGGAACATAAAAAAATCTGATGACAAAAAACCCGCGTCAAATAAGCGGCGCCTAATAAGCAGCGCCAAAATGGCTGTGCTGAAACGTCTCATACACCTGTAAGCTTGTACTTTATCCAGAATTTGTCAAGTTATTTTGAATTCGTGAGGAATTGACTCTCGTAAGAACCATATAAATTTTGACAAAGACGTGGCACATTGCGCTTATATTTTCTTCCTTCTATAATATCAATGCATACAGAGCTATTGTGTTCCTGTAGTTTTTGTTTAAACAGCTGTGATCACTGAATTACTCACTTTCTCCACCTCCCCTCTCTTTCTCTCCCCATGCCTCTCTCTCTCTGTTCTCAGCATGGAATGCCCCATCATTATTTCCTATTTCCCTGATAGAAAACACGGATTTCTGTAGCTAATCGCTTCATATGCAGAACACCTGTCCAGAAACATGTCTCAACAACTGCCTTCGTATCTCCAGGTAATATAATAAACTTGTCCTTTCCCTTAATAACATGTCAACTTTGGAGAATCCTTAACTCATCGGATTATCTCACCTTCTGCTCTTAATTACCGTTTGGTAATTATGACACATCTTCTAGAGGCGGAGATAATTTTAATAAATCAATAAATTATGTTGTATGGTATTTGATATACCTGTATATTTTGTTGTTCGAATACATACCCCACTGGTCACTGAGTTATTATTCTTGCCTCATTTATGCTTAATACACACACACACGTACACATGCACACACACATACACACACACAATTACCCACATATGAATATACAAAGACGTGCGCACATACACATACACACGAATAAATCTCTGCACGCACACACGCACACGCACACACACACACACACACACAC
>NC_068991.1:3693314-3694561 GCF_001194135.2 Octopus bimaculoides | reverse complement strand
CCGCCACCACCATCAACACCACCAGCATCATAACCATCACCAGCGTCACCACCACCACCACCAACAACAACAACAACAACAACAACGACGTTTGTTACTAGCCAAACGTGGAGCCTTTACGTACACATTGAGATATGGTAAACAATTCGCCCTCAAATAACCCGTCCTTAGTTTAGTTTCGTTTTTGCACAGTAGGTGGAGTGACTGTGAAGGGTGGAAGAGGGCGGGCAAATTGCAATGTTTAAGAAGTACAAACAATCGTCGCAGACGAACGAGTGAGTGTTGGTATCATAGCATGGTTTCTCTTATTGATTTTGGTACTCATACAGTCGCGAGCAAATATCGATACCATCTCGGCCCCGACACACTTGATCCTGCGGCACATCGAGAGAAGAAGAGAAATGGGAGGAGAGAGAGAGAGACAGAGTGTGAGAGAGAGAGAGAAATCCAGAGAGTGCTGGTGTTGCTGTTTCGTGTAGAAATCTAGGCAAGCAGGGTCTCAATCACCCCCGTGATAACAAAGACGAACAATGGTTTAGATTTTTTGGAGCCATTTCTTTCTGCTCGTACGTAACATCGTGCAGGTGTACCGCGTGTATATACAAACGTAAGGTAAGTGTACGCCTGCACCATGTAACGTACGAGTAGAAAATATATGGCTCTAAAAAATTTAAACCATTGTTCGTCTTTGTTATCACGTATACACATGCACACATACACACGCGAGCACAACACATACCACACACACACAAACACACACACACATATAAGCGTATACAAATATACGTATATACACATGCACCCACTTACACACGAACCCATATGATATAAACCCAATTATATCTCCATGCGAGGGCTTTTCAGTATATTTTCACTTAAATGCTTCTAAACGGCAACCATCTTAACCGAGCACCAAGTTACATGGAAAATGACCTTCACTTTTACTCTAATTACATCTACTGATTGATAATACCATATCATCTCCTAGCAGGGCCTGTCACCAACGAACACCACATAATACCCTTCTAACCGCCATTACCAACCTACTTCCGCCATTACCATGTCCGTGTTATAGAAACGGACGGCTTCAAATATCTATCTATCTATCTGTCTGTCTGTCTGTCTGTCTGTCTGTCTGTCTGTATATCTATCTATCTATCTATCTCCCTCTCTCTCCCCCTTTCTCTCTCTCTATATATGTGTGTGTATGTATGTATGTATGTATATATGTATATATATATATATAT
>NC_068991.1:3690680-3692652 GCF_001194135.2 Octopus bimaculoides | reverse complement strand
TATATATATATATATATATATACGTAGGCATATATATATATATACTAATATATACGTATATATATATATCACACATATATATGTATAGATATGTATGTATATATATACACATATACATGTGTGCGCGCGCGTGTGTGAATATATGTGTGTGTGTGTGTGTCTTTGTGTGTGTGTGTGTGTCTTTGTGTGTGTGTGTGTATAGCTGAACGATTGATCGCTATAAAACCCGACCTGTTGTATTATATGAGTTAGAAACTGATTGTAGCTCACCTATAAATCCTGTGTTTATTAAATGTTATATTCATACCTACCTACCTGCCTACCTACCTACCTACCTACCTACATACATACATACATACATACATACATACATACATATCCTGTTGTTGATGTTGAAATTCAAAGGAAGGAGTCTCGGATCTAGGTTAGAAACCGACCCTTTCACCATTGACAAGTGGGACTGAACCCGGAACCATGTGGTTGGGAAGCAAACTTTTTGCCACACAGCCACGCCTGCACCTGTTTGTTTATCTATTTAGCCCTGTGTGGCCATAATAAAAAGATATCTGTCTATCTAATAGCAGTAATACCAGGATGGTATTTATAAATATTTAATACATCGCTACGTACGTTTCCACGTATGAGATGATTTATTATTGTTATTGATATTATTGTTATTATTATTATTGTCATTATTATATTTTCCCCACATTATATCGGTATAACCATGATGCACCTCTGAAAATCTTATTCACTACTCAGTATCATTAAACGGTAACAGGCATAATGAAATAGGAGTTTTATTTGCACACCCCTATCGTTGTTGCTGTTGTTGTTGCTGGTGTGCAGTTTTTTTTGCTGGTGTTGCTGTTGTTGTTGTTGTTGCTGCTACTGTTCTGCTTCTAATTGTTGTGTTTGATTTTGTGGTAGTCGTCGATGTTATTATTGTGTGTTTGTTATTGCGGTTGTTGGTGATGTCGCTGTTGTTCGTATTATCCTTGATGTTGTTGTTGTTGTTAGCCGAACTACTTTTTTTTTATATTTTACTTTGGTTTTATGAAAGTTATCTTATTGATTTTGTTTGTGCTTTTAGTAAATGTTTTTTTTTGTATCGTTGTTGTTGCTGTGGTTATTTATTGTTGTTGTTGTTGTTGTTGTTGTTGTTGTTGTTGTTGTTGTTGATAGCATTGATGTTATTTTTGTTTAATATTTCAACTGGTTTGTCGCTTGATTGTAAGTTTCCCACCGTACGAGATTTAAAGAGAAAAAGAAAGCAAAAAAGGAAGGAAAGGGGCAAAAAAGGAAAGAAAGAAAGAAAATAATAGAGAAAGAAACAGAGAAGGGAAACAAAGAAGTAGGAAAGAATAAAAGAAAGAAAAAAAGAAAGTAAGAAAAAGAAGAAGAAGAAGAAGAAGAAGAAGAAGAAGAAGAAGAAGAAGATGATGATGATGATGATGATGATGATGATGATGAAGATGATGATGATGATGATGTAGAAGAAGAAGAAGAAGAAGAAGAAGAAGAAGAAGAAGAAGAAGAAGAAGAAGAACAACAACAACAACAACAACAATGAAGACAAATAAAAAGGAAAGAAAGATGAAAGGAAGGCTGACAAAAAAAAAATCGTAATTTTGGAAATGTACATGTCACGTGATATCACCGCCTCGCTTGCACTCCACTAAGTGACCTGGTGGCCCCTTTGACTCGGCTTTCGGTGTTGTTGATCTTCAGACATGTAAATATAGAAATTGTGTTATGTTTAGCCAACCTCTTAAGTTGAGTGTTGTGTGGCCACGCTGGGGCTCTTTCCACCATGCACATATATAAACATATATAAACGTACACGAGTACGTACACACACACACACCTTTATGCACGTATAATAAATGTGTGCCAATATATATCTATATGTGTACGTATATATATATATATATATATATATATATATATATATATATATATATATATATAT
>NC_068991.1:3689394-3690418 GCF_001194135.2 Octopus bimaculoides | reverse complement strand
ATAATAATAATAATAATAATAATAATAATAATAATAATAATAATAATAATAATAATAATAATAATAATAATAATAATAATAATAAGAAGAAGAAGAAGAAGAAGAAGAAGAAGAAGAAGAAGAAGAAGAAGAAGAAGAAGAAGAAAAGCGACCACCTGTTACCAAGCTCGAGCACTGGGCCTTATCTAATCGCAGAGTTTGTCACGTGTTCAATGTGTAACAGAGAATTAACAATTACGCCATTTTGATATGATTAACAGAGTAAGTATGGTTGTGTCTTTACAGTGATGTTATTGTGATTGTTGCTGTTACTAGATTAAGTGTTTTGGGGATGGCGTATGTGTGTATAAAGTGTGCTTGTCTGTATGTGCCTCTGTGCACGTGTGTGTGTATGCGTGCGGTGAGTTTACATACGCAGATATGTTTAGAGTTCCCTCTATATTCGTGCATGTCTTTTGGATAAATACACGCATGCGCATGCGTTTACATTCATATATATACCTAAATACATACATACAACATAGACACACACACATACATACATTAATATATATATATGTCGCTTAGCTCGGCCATACATAAAAACTTCATATATATATATATATATATATATATATATATATATATATATATAAATAACACAAGTACTCCATATATGCCAGAGGTTTGTCATGTGTTCAAATATAAATCATCATGTGTGTAGACTGCTTCAGTAGTAGGTCAATTGTAGGATGTGTATGCGCACGGGTTGTATGTTTGTGCGTATGCGTGTATGTGAGTACGTAAATGTGAGTGCGTGCATGACAAGTTATACGTCTGTTCATGTATATTTATCAACACACGCACGCACATATACATATACATACCAACATACATGCACGCACACAGACGCATATCTGTCTATCAATCAATCTATCTATTTATCTATCTATCTATCTATCTATCTATCTATCTATCTATCTGTCTGTCTGTTTGTCTGTCTGTTTGTCTGCCTGTCTGCCTGTCTGTCTGCCTGCCTGCCTGT
>NC_068991.1:3688747-3689384 GCF_001194135.2 Octopus bimaculoides | reverse complement strand
ATATATATATATATATATATATATATATATACATATATACGTTTGTCTATGTATGTCATTATGTGCATTTATATTTATATGTATGTATACACGTATGTATGTGTGTGTATATATATATATGTATATGCATAGAGACACAGAGAGAGAGACAGATAGGCACATATATAGATATATGTACTGAACATGTACTTAAGTACTTGAAAAATATGTGGAAGGAATTTTGAGAGCTCAAATTATTAACATTGACAAAAAATCAAATATTTGGAAGAATAGAAAACAAAGATTTCAATTCACAATGGCAACTTGTCTATTTGATTTTTCTGCGGGTGTTTCTGTAGCTTAAGTGCAAACATCAACAACCATATTGTTGTTAAATATTTAATGTTTAATTAATACATAATTAAGATATTTGATGATTGTGATGAATAAGTCATTTCTTCAGGAAAGAATCATTGAAATATAAAAATCAAAATATAGATGCTGTTATACAAATAGCCTAGAAAGAGATCTTGGAGGAAAAGCCAAATTACACGTGTATGTATGTATGTATGTATGTATGTATGTATGTATGTATGTATGTACGCATGTGTGTGTGAATATACATGCGTGCGTGTGTATGTGTGTATGTAAGCAAATA
>NC_068991.1:3688476-3688696 GCF_001194135.2 Octopus bimaculoides | reverse complement strand
ATATATATACATATATATATGTGTGTGTGTGTGTGTGTGTGTGTGTGTGTGTGTGTGTGTGTGTGTATGTATATATACATATTTGTGTCTGTATGCATTGTATATATGTATGTGTGTGTAAATACACACACATATGGGTATCGATATTTCTGTACATGTGTATCTATATGATTTTTTTTTTATAGAAATGCATACATACATACATACATACATATATACA
>NC_068991.1:3688269-3688466 GCF_001194135.2 Octopus bimaculoides | reverse complement strand
TGTGTGTGTGAATATACATGCGTGCGTGTGTATGTGTGTATGTAAGCAAATATATACATACATTTTTGTATATGTGCATGTGTGTGTAAATATATGCATGTATATATATATACATATATATATGTGTGTGTGTGTGTGTGTGTGTGTGTGTGTGTGTGTGTGTGTGTGTATGTATATATACATATTTGTGTCTGTAT
>NC_068991.1:3683979-3687662 GCF_001194135.2 Octopus bimaculoides | reverse complement strand
GGGTAGGGGTGGGTGGTGGGTGTAAGGAATTGGATGGGGTGGAGTGGGAAGGTAGAGTAGGAGTGTGTTGGGGTGTGGTGGGATGAGCTTATGAGGGGGTGTTGACGAGGAGGGAGAAGGGGAAGGTGGATGTAAGAGAGGGGGAAGATGGGTATGGGAATGCGCACACATATACGTATTGAGATAGATAAATAGAAAGATAGACACAAAGACAGATAGATAAAAAGACAAACAGATAGATAGATAGATAGATAGATAGATAGATAGATAGATAGATAGATAGATAGATAGATAGATAGATTTGTTGACTGATTGATAGATAGAATGACAGATATTCGTTTGACGATAATGGTTCCTTGCAGCGCAATATCAAACCGTATTGGATTACAGTGACGTCAACATGAGACCCTGGCCTACTTTGGAGTACCATGACTGTTAACACCGGATGTAACCCGCTCACAAACGGTGACTTAAATACTCGTCGGAGATTTGTCTTTCAAATATGATATGGTCAAAAAGTGTGGAATTAACAACGATGATGTTTTTCTCGGTAGATCATTTAAAAAAAAATTCCTTTTATCTTTTATGTCTTGCAGCTGCATCGATTTTTATCGGCTGAAACATTAGAAACTATATCTTCATTCATCTTTTTCACTTTTACTTTATTACTTGTTTCAATCATTAGACTACAGCCATGCTGGGGTACCACCTTTAAGAATGTTCGTTGGACGAGTCGACCTTAGTACTTATTGTTTTTTTTTTAAAGCCTGGTACTTATTCCATCGGTCCCTTTTATTAAGAGGCTTGGTTACACGCACGTATATACACACACACTTATGTATATACGACGGGTTTCAGTTTCCATCTACCAAATCCACTTCCAAAGCTTTGATCGGCCCAAGGCTATAGTAGAAGACACTTGCCGAAGGTGCCGTGCAGTGGGACTGAATCCGGAACCATGTGGTTGGGAAGCAAGCTTCTTACCACACAGCCACGCCTGCACCTATATACATCAGTCCCCCTAGCCCTTGTCCACCAAATCCACTCACAAGGATCTGTTCAGTCCGAGGCTATAGTGGAAGACACTTGTCCAAGGTGCCACACAGTGGGACTGAACCCAGAACCATATGGTTGGGAAGCAAAATTCTTACCACGCAGCCACGCGCCTGATACTGAGTAGGTGTGATTTCTATTTCCAGAAATTTCCTCTATTGAATAATTTCTCAGAGTGGTTTTCGAAGTCCCGAACTAAGCACCATTATCGAACGCCAGGTTAATATAAAATATTTTTTTTAATAATATTTTTTATACACTCATCGCTTTCAATATCTTGAGTTTCGTTATCTGCTTCATGGTAACATTTCAAAACGAGATAACATTTCATCGTCCATTATTCGGAAAAGCTATCGCATTGTTAAATCTCATCATATTTCCTTATTTATTTACGATCTTCGCCCGTTTAAGAACACATACCGTTGAATGTTTTTCTCCAGTGTTCTCGACTCTAGGTTGTCTTCAGGATCATTCCTTCAATATGGTGTGTGTGTGTGAGGTGGGGATTATTTTTCTGAAGGAAGGGTTTCTTCTATGTGGTCTTGGACTGTCATCGGTGCTTCCCATTGGGATTATTGTGACCATGAGAAATTCCATCCCAAGAGCTTAATTATCATCACAAATAGAAACTCATAACTGCCTTACCTCTGAAATGCAGTTCCTCTGATGAGAGCAAATACCAGCGTATTGTTTTCCCCTCCCAGCATTTTATGAATGAATGAATAAATAAATAAATAGATAGATAAATAAATAAATAAATAAATAATACAGGAGACGGGATACTGAAGCAGGGCTGAAAAACTAGGGATCCAATTGGAGAAAATCAGATAAGACAGCCCGAAGTGAAGATTAGTGGGGGCAATTCGTCGACGGCCTATGCTCCCTAAAGGGGCGAAATACTAAAAAGAAAAACACAATGTTCACTTGCTTTTATCAGTAGCCATCAGGATGGCTTTTGAAAACGAAATCCACTGAAAGTATTCCTCACACGAGAAGAGGGATCTCTTATCTGTTAAAAAAAAATCCCTCGGTAGCAAAAGGAAAAAAAACTGACAAACAAAAAAACAAATACCTCCTCACCTCTTTTTTTTACCTTCATTAGCAAAGCTTCCTCGTTTAGCGCAAGATTCTTCTGAAGCATGTTCTTACCTGTAATCACAGCCCATCATTCGTCACCTGTCTTGTAACTTCTTAACAGTTCGATCTATCACGTGTCAACAACTTTTTATCTAATCTTTACCAACCCAGGGCTCAATTCCTGTTTCCTCCTTTCTCTTTCGTATTTAACAGTTTCTTGTCGTCACTTGTAAACCATCAACGCCTACGAGACAGAGGATAACATGCCTTCACATCCTCACCTTATTGAACGTAGATCTCTCTCTCTCTCTCTCTCTCTCTCTCTCTCTCTCTCTCTCTCTCTCTCTCACACACACACACACACACACACACACACAATGTTAACACTTGATTTATTTAAATATTTAATACACTTGTGTATGAGTGATATTGATTAAGTGCTTCAATCGAGACCATTAATAAACCAACAAAGGCATCACCATCTGGAGAATATTTGTTCTTCTTGTGGAATAATGGAGTCAGACGCGAAAGACAATAGATACATTAAATTTGGAATACGTTTCTCACTAGTCAGTCCAATAATCTGTACATTTAAGATGGACAAGAGAACCAAAGTGAATTAAAGATGAATTAAATAATAACTTCTTGAGAAGTTACTAAACTTAAACTGTTTGGTATTAGCTCGTCCGTCGTTGTCGACGATGACTAAGGATATCTGATGGGAGAAGAACACGGGTCACGGTGAGTCCGGCGGTGATTGATCAGTTTGATGCGCTCGCGGAAGGCTCTGCCGCAGCTCGGTCACTGGTCGTCTGCTAAGACTGAAGGCAAACAGTTGACCCTGGACTTGCACAGCTTGAATTTCCTTAGTGCCCCTGCAATCCTGTTCTGTTCGTATGAGGTGGCCACATCAGTTGGTACGTCTTCGCCAGGCAGATCGGTCTTGAAAGACCGATATATGTTTGCCTATATACGTGTATTACGTACCAACATGTAAGCCGAATCACAACTGATTATATTTCCTTCATCTCACCCTATTTTACGACCCCTAACGCGAGAGAGGGAGGGAAGGAGGGAAGGGGTTGAGATACAACCCCTTTCACACCACCCGCCATTCTCTCCACCATTCACACCCTCCCACGCCCTCGTCACCCTTGAGAAATACTTGATTTAGAATAAACTTCTCCTGCATGTTTATAAGGGTCGTATTTCTCCGTGGAAATGTTATATAAATATTGACATGTATCTACATAAGCATTTATGTAACGTATATATGTGTGTGTGTATGTGTTTGCTTGTGTGTACGTGCGTGTGTATGTATGCATGTGCGTAATTAAATGTATCTATCTACGTTACAGTCGACCTATCTGTGTCTGTCTGTCTGTCTGTTGTTTCCCTATCTCTATTGTATTTTCATATATTTATATATACACACTCACAGAGAAATATACTTACATAAACACACATATATGCTTGTGACTATATGTCTGTCTGTCTATCTATCTATCTATCTATCTATCTATCTATCTCTCCCTCTCCTTCTCTCTCTCTCT
>NC_068991.1:3681719-3683969 GCF_001194135.2 Octopus bimaculoides | reverse complement strand
CTCTCTCTCTCTCTCTCTACATATATATATATATTAAAAAATAGGGTAAAAAATCATATATTAATTAATATCGAACATACACACACACTTATATACACACACATACACTCAAGCATACTCACACATATATATAAAAATACATGATATGTATGTGTGCGTGCGTGCGTGTGTGTGTGTGTATAAGCATATGCATGTACTCGTTATACCCTGACACAAGCACACATCACAAAAAACTCAGATACAGACACGTAAGTGGAATAGATAACATAACCGAAATAGTTGAAGTTGCATCAACAAACGAGAGCAGATAGACTATGGATGGCTGTTTGTGAAGATGAAGGGGGGGGGTGATGATAATGATGATGATGAGGAGGAGGAGAGTCTTAAGCAAGACATTAGACAGATTAGGGTAGATTAGGGGTAGAGTGAATAGGGAGTAGCAATGTTACAAGGTGGAGTAAGATGTCTGGTGGTTGTGTAGGCGCGGCATTCTTGTGGTGGTGGTGGAGTTTGAATTTGCAGGTCCTTTGGTGGTGTGGAATCCGTGATTGTTGTAGACTCAATGTTAGTATTGACGGCAGCAGTAGTTTTGGTGAAGATAAACAGTGGTGCAACGTGCTGCCCTAACCACTGGGCCATTCCACGCCGTCAATATATACATACATGCTGCTGCAGAATATGACCATCAACCACCAACAATGATATCCTAGACATGACTTCTCGGTAAGCAGAGAAGAGTTACCAATTCCACTGAAATACTGGAGTATATATAGTGATGCTGGGGTGAGGCGATGAGTGGGGGGGGGTCATTTGGGTGGCTGTTACTGAGACGGGAAAGAGCACAGACTAAAAGGAAAAATATCAAAACGGTAGAACAAGAAGAAAGAACGCAAAAATAAATACACAAACCTATTCGATGTAATATTAAAATGGCGTCTGAGCAGATTTTACCTGCAACGTCAAGCATGTGTGGGTATGAGTGTATGTATGTGTGTGGATGTATGCATGTGTTTGTATATGTATGTATATAAGTATGTATGTATATGTGCATGTATATATATGTGTGAATGTATGTATGTTTGTATATATTCTATGCATGTATATATAATATTAAGTATGTTATAGAAAGTATGGGCTATTTACGGAGGTGCTTATAGAGAGCCAATACGAAAAAATACAGAGCAGAGGAAATTGAAAACGCAAATCGTAGGCAGTCAAACAGATTCTCGAACGCATAAATGAAGATATTCAATCAATGTAATTGAATCATGTATATTTATACACATCAACATAAATCATGCATGTACAGGCGTAAAGATTCTCCAAAGGTATAAAGAATAAAATCAGACATACATAAAAATATAGAAGAAATATAAAAGCATATAAACATACGTATAAAATTACATATAAATAAAGATTACATGTAAAGAGTTACGCGTGATAAATATAGGAGGCGCAAAACGAATGAGAGGTTGATAAATGTAGGAATAAAAACATCAGCCTTCAAAACGGCAAACCGCCTAAATCGTCTAAAAATTCCTTATACATCTAGGATATAAGATAGAAATGACACAAGATATCTTGGTTAAGAACAATAAATAAAATAGGATCCGAAAAATAGGAGGGTGTTCCATCTACGGCCGTTTCAGGAGTGCATTACACTGACTGGTAATGCATCCTGACCAGTGCAATGACTGAAATAAGTAAAACATAATATACGAGAGGGAGCTGAAGCGTTCTTGGCTTGAAGGGGGTCGCGAAAGGTTTGGTTGGAGGCCCAAACTTCTGAGTTCTTTGACAGGGCTTAGAAAAACTGAAGGACCGCTGCAATAAGTGAGTGAATCTGAGAGGGGAATATGTTGAATGGAATCATAATTAACTGATCCACACTTGTATTTTCTTTTGCTAAGAGCCAGGAACTTTTCAGCTTCGCCTCGTATGCATACATATGTGTGTGTGTGTGCTTGTGTGTGAATGCATGTGTGTGTGTGTGTGCGTACGTGCGTGTGTTTGTGTGTGTGTACATATACATATATATATACACACACACACACACACATATATATATATGAACATATATATGTGTGTGTGTACATACATATTAAAGTGTTGTCGGGGTAATATGAAAGTTATCTGGGAGCAGATTGCCAAAATTGATTATGAGAAATGAAAATATCAGATGGGTTTCTTTAAATAGTCTAAAATATTAGATTTAATATTTCTATTTCCGTAGCATAGACGCGTATATAT
>NC_068991.1:3680536-3681259 GCF_001194135.2 Octopus bimaculoides | reverse complement strand
TTTTCTATAAATTTCATCTATCTATCTATCTATCTATCTATCTATCTATCTATCTATCTATCTATTTGTCTGTCTGTCTGTCTGTCTGTCTATCTATCTATCTATCTATCTAACTATCTATCTATCTATCTATCTATCTATCTATCTATCTATCTATCTATCTATCTATCTATCTACAGACATATACACACACAAGCATATGCGTACATACATAAATTCATAAATACATATGTACATGTATACATGCACAGATATACGTGCATACATACGTTCACGCACACACACACACATTCAGCTATCGATGACGCCCAGGCTTTTATAATCAAAGGCGACATACCCTCTATGAGTCATTCTCTTTTTAACATGCCGGGTTGTCGCTTCAGGCGGGTTTTGCTTCTGTCTCTCGCAGACCGAGTGAACATTTTTGTGACACATTATACAATAATAGCTGTATTGTTAGTCTGTCACCGAAACAGCTTGAGGAGTGTGGTTGAGACTTCAGTCTAGACTCTTGACGGATTCTATGTTTTGTCAGCTGAGCAGTTCTTAGATACGTGGCCGTTCTTTTGTGGATCGTGTTGCACTTGCACTAAGGTGATAGGTCACCAGTCTTTGAGGACAGGAGCATCACCTAAACCTGAAAACAACAGTGGCCGTACGAAATACAAAGGCAGTGTGCATAACACACACACACACACACACACACACACACACACACACACA
>NC_068991.1:3678092-3680324 GCF_001194135.2 Octopus bimaculoides | reverse complement strand
CACACACACACACACACACACACACACACACACACACACACACACACACACACACACACCAATGAGAGAAATAAGAAAATAGAGAAATTGACGTATAGACATCAGTTGATTCAGAGATATTCAAATCAATTTTATATTTGAAATTCTTATCCCTACGGCCGTTTCCATAGCCAATTAATTCAATTAGAGAAATTAAATCAAATTAAATTAATTCAAAATTTTCTTACTGTAACTGGTTAATTGGACGTTTCATCAGGGGAGAATTTTCCAGAAAGGAGTTACATTCCAACATGTTGATCGACTCTTCACAAACTCAGATATGTGCGTTTTAACAATGTATGCATTAGAAAAAAAAACATTATAAGCATGTACATACATACATACATACATACATACATATACATACATACATTCCAGGATGGGGAGGCTCTAACAGGGCCTTGCTCTGTGCTGGCATAGTTTAAACGGACATAAGGCCACCACATCGCTACAAGGATTGGACATTGAGGTGACGGTAGAATAAATGGCAACTGGATGTCGCCAGGGTTAGAACTCAGGGCGTAAAGGGCCGGAACGCACTCACAATTCCGTTTAACCTACTGCTTTATTACAATCAATGACCATCAATATAACTTACCACTACCACCACCACCGCAACAACAATAACAACAACAACGCCCAACTATTCCCTGCCGTCTTTATGACCACTTGGTTACACCAGCTACCACCACCATCCCCACTATCATAATTATTGTTTTTGTCACGCCTACTACTACTAATACTACCACCACCACACCACCATTACTACCACTACTACCACCACCACCACCACCACCACTAGCACTATCATTACCACTACCACCACAATTACAACAACTACTGCTACTACTACTATCACTACTACTACTAACACTACCACCACCACCACCACCACTACTACTACTACTATCACTACTACTACTACCACTACCACCACCACCACCACCACCACTACTACTACTGTCACTACTACTACTACCGCCATCACTACCACCACTACTACTACAACTGATGCCACCACCACAACCACCGCCCCACCATCTCCATCACCTCCCCATCACCCCACCATCATCACCCATGACCACCACCCTTACTACACCTCCTACACCAACCATCCTCGCGCCAGTCCCAGCAGCATTTATTATAGTCACTAATGAACTACTTCCATACAACCCACATTTCAGAAATATGGATATTAAAACGAAGAAAACGAAACAAAGAAATAAAATAAAAAAGAAATAATTCCATCCCAGTGATCGGGCCTAATCGATATTAATACACAGTTAATCACTCTATTATACCACACGCTGTTATTATTTATATGCTAATGCAACATCGGGGTTCAATATTTGCTAATTATTTTATTTTTTATTTTCTCGTTTTTTTATATTTTACTTTTATTTTTATTTTTATTTATATTTTTACTTTTATTTTCACTTTTATTTTCACTTTTATTTTCACTTTTATTTTTATTTTTATTTTTATTTTTATTTATAGCAACTGTGGCCTGTTTTCATTAAATAGTGCTGATCAGCTATCGATGTATGGGATGGTGGAACATTAAGGTCCAAGAAAGCTTATGATGATGATGATGATGATGATGATGACGACGACGATGATGATGATGGTCTCTTACAGCAACAACCAGGTCAGTAAGGAAGGAAAGGAAAAAGAAAAGGAGAAATAGTTGCACTGAAAGACCTGTGGTGGTTGGTGGCCAGTGATGGCGAAAAATCAGGTAAATAAAAGCAGAAAGCAAACTATTAGAATCTTGGGAAGTCCATGATGGTTTGTGAAGTCAAAAATTAGGCGTGGCTGTGTGCTAAGAACTTTGCTTCTCAATCACATGATTTAGAGTTCAGTCCCACTGCGTGATACCTTCGGCAAGTGTCTTCCATTATTGTCTCTGGCTGGCCAAATCCTTGTGAGTAGAAGACACTTGCCCAAGGTGCCACACAGTGGGACTGAACCCGGAACCATGTGATTGGGAAGAAGACTTATCACACAGCCACGCTGTTTTTTTTTTTTTATCTTTTCTTCTGGGCTGCTAGCATCAGTTTCTCTTCAAATCGATTTCATATTCGGTGTAATGATATAGTTTTATAAGCTGATGAATGTCATGAAATTCAGTTTTGCTTTAAAACAATAAATAAAGAGTTATTAACAATTAAAGTTTGAAAAATTTGAGGAATT
>NC_068991.1:3675484-3677332 GCF_001194135.2 Octopus bimaculoides | reverse complement strand
TATCATTTCCCTTCACTGTTACTACGACTGCTGCTGCTGCTGATGTTTTGTTGTTGATATTAATATCGTGGTGTAAGGCGGCGAGCTGGCAGAAACGTTAGCAGGCCGCGCGAAATGCTTAGCGGTATTCCGTCTGCTGTTACGTTCTGAGTTCAAACTCCGCCGAGGTCGACTTTGCCTTTCATTCTTTCGGGGTCGTTAAATTAAGAACTGGTTACGCACTGACGTCGATGTAATCGACTTAATCCTTTTGTCTGTCTTTGTTTGTCCCCTCTATGTTTAGCCTCCCGTGGGCAATAAAGAAATGCTCGAAAAATGAGACTAGAAAAAGCAGCCAACAACTTATGTTATTTGTTTTGTTTTCCATTTTTGTGTCTTTCGTTGTTCCAAAGAATAGTTCATGTTCCATGTACTCATGCTTCGTACTTTTTTGTTGTACAAGTTTCGTGACGTCCTGTGCCCACATATGAATATACACGTATAGATGTAAGTATGTACAGATCGCTGACCACTACATTTATATTTTTTTCTCTCCTTGTTTCTCTCCTTGTTTCTTTCTGTGTTCCTTTCAGCTGAAGAGCGTAGGCTCGAAACGTCAAAGACTTTCTCTATTCCCGAGCGTTATATTAATACATCCATTTGTTGTTTACACCACCTCACTTCGTTTGTTGTTTTTTCGTAAATTCTCTCATAAATAAATATATATATATATATATATATATACAGTGTGTCCAGAAATTATCTTTACAATTTGAAAAATTCCGAAAATAATAAAAAATAATGTTAAGTTAGCACAGTTTATTGGAAAAACATTGGCAAATAAATAAGGTTTTATTAGAAACACCAGAACACTTCCATCTTGGCTCCATTGATTGCTAGCAATAAATAGATACAATAAACTGTGGAAGTTGTAAAGACAATTTCTGGAAACCCTGTATACACACACACACAAACACACACACGTACGCGCACAAATATGTGTGTTTGTGTGTGTATGTGAACAGAGACACACAATCACATATGTATGTATGTATGTTTACAAACTACTGTTGGTAGCCAAATCGAAATATCTCATATTTCCGAATCAGTTTCTATATTAATTCTCATCTTCATAAGTTTTGTCGATGATATCGATCTCGGTAGAGATTTTACAGTCTGTTGTTTATCGAACGGTTAAATTACGGGATATAAAGCGGTACAGCATAAATACAGATACACACGGTCACACGGACACACGGACACACGGACACCATCATATTTATCATTGTTTCTTCTCATATCTATTTTCTGTTAAAACGTGTGTGTTCTTAATATACATCGTCTAAAGACAAAATGTTGATTGCTGAAGACGAATTCCAACAGCGATTGGCCACATTCACGTCCAAGGCTGTCGGAACGTCGACACGTATTGAGGAATAGATTTAGACAACATTGGTTTGGTTCTCGCTGTTTCTCATGCTCGTTATAATTATATTGCGTGAGAGAGAGGAGGGGAGAGAGAGAGGGGGAGAGAGAAAGAGAGAGAGAGAGAGAAAAAAAAGAGAGAGAAAAAAAAGAGAGAGAAAAAAAAGAGAGAGAAAGAGAGAGAGAGAGAATGTGTGAGAGAGAAAGAGAGAGTGTGCATGCGAGAGAGAGAGAGAGAGAGAGAGAGAGATTCCGCGAGCCGACCAATGCCTTGTGTCCCTCGTGTACACAAATATGTATGTGGAGGGGGTGGTCTTTGTGCATGTGTGTGTCCACCACCACCACCGCCGCCGCCATCACCACCACTACCACCACCACTTGACAACTGGTGATCTTTTTGCGTTCCTATAGTTAGCGGTTCGGTATTAGAAATCGATAGAATTG
>NC_068991.1:3673864-3675218 GCF_001194135.2 Octopus bimaculoides | reverse complement strand
AAAAAAACTAAAAGATAAATTACAACAAGAAAAGATGCTTTACCATTCTACGAATTCTTGCTTCTCCATCATAAAAATAAAAAAAAGTAGGTCAGGATTTGAGTTTAATTATAAATTGGCCTCAATTGATAACCTTGGAATCGATCCCCGATTGAAAGGATTAAACTTCCGAATGCTCCTAAATGCATTTCTTTGTTTCCTTACGATTCCCTTCCCCGCCACTACCACCACCACCACCACCATATTCCACCTCACTCTCGCTCATACTCACACCTACACTCTCACTCTCACACTCGTTCATTTTCTTTTCCTTCTGTGTACAAGTTTCTCACTTCCCCTCTCTCTTTCTCCTCTCCCTCCGTCCCTTTTTCTCCCTCCCCTTTTCTCTTCAAACTCTCTCCCCTTCTCTTGAAACTCTCACTCAAACTCTCGCTTTCTCTCTCGTATTACACTATGTCTATCCGGTTCTCTTCACCGCATCTATTTATATAAATCTTCACACATGCCACCAACATATCGTGGCACTCCGTCGGTTACGACGACGAGGGTTCCTGTTGATCCAATCAACGGAACACCCTGCTCGTGTAATTAACGTGCAAGTGGCTGAGCACTCCACAGACACGTGTACCCTTAACGTAGTTCTCGGGGAGATTCAGCATGACACAGAGTGTGACAAGGCTGGACCCTTTGAAATGCAGGTACAATAGAAACAGGAAGAAAGAAAGTTGTGGTGAAAGGGTACAGCAGGATCTAACCCCACTCTTCTGCTGGAGCCTCGTGGAGCTTTAGCTGTGTTCACTCAATAAACACTCACAACGCCCGGTCTGGGAATCGAAACCGCGACTCCACTGCCCTAACCACTGGGCCATTGCGTCTTCACGCCGCCAACATATACATACATGCGCAATTTATTATTATTATTATTATTATCATTATTATTATTATTATTATTATTATTATTATTATTATTATTATTATTATTATTATTATTATTATTATTATTCATCCCTACTGAGGATTACACACTGTTGATCTCTTTTTCCTTTTCTTTTTATCTTAATTATATTAGCCTTGTTTACAAGCAAAATCCTCACAACTACACACACCCACACACATACACACATTTTTTTTCTTTTGTTTTGTCCAGTGCTGTCCATAATTTTTTTCTTCATGTAAACCCTTGTGGCCAATAAAGAATTTATCATTATCATTATTATTATTATTATTATTATTATTATTATTATTATTATTATTATTATTACTATTATTATTATTATATGCTTTAAATGTTCAACAATTCATATAAATTGTGATATGTACTGAATAGCCATATTATTATTATTATTATTATTAT
>NC_068991.1:3668030-3672772 GCF_001194135.2 Octopus bimaculoides | reverse complement strand
CCTCGACACTCGCTTGACAACCGATGTTGGTGTGTCTACGCCCCCGTAACCTAGCGGTTCAACGACAGAAACCGATAGAATAGGTACTAGGCTTACAAACAATAAGTCCTGGGGTCGATCTCCTCGGCTAAAACCCTTTAAAGCGGAGATCCAGCATGGCCGCAGTCAAATGACTGAAACAAGTAAAAGAATAAAAGAATAAAAGAATATATATATACACACACACGTATATATATATATATATATATACATATATAAACATACAAACATGCACACATATATATATGTATATATGAGTGTGTTTACGTGTATGTGAGTGAGTGTGTGGGTGTATATGTATGGCTGTGTGTGCATGTGTGTAAGAATGTGTTTGTGAGCAATTGAGTGGGCTTGTGCAAGCACTGTATGTATGTATGCATGTATGTGTGTATGTATGTCAGTGTGTATGTGTAAAAGAGTGGGCGTCGAGGGTTACTGAGGGTCGGGTAATTGGAGGGAAGGTATAGGCGTGGTGGTGTTGGGGGACAGGGGAAAGAGTAGGTGTGTAAAGATGTGCGGTGCGTGAACAGATAATTTGGGAGAATTATGGATGTGGATGGATGCGACAGAGAACGGGTGGAGTGGGGTGGGGGGGGGAGACAGATCGATAACGAAATCAGCACAGCGGATAATCATGTTTAACGATGTGAAAAAAAAAAAACATGCACTTCATACACGCACGCGCGCACATACAATTTTAAACATACATACGTGTGTGTGTGTGTGTGTTGTGTTGCGTGTATTATGTTGTGTGTGTGTGTGTGTGTGTGAGCGTAACATTGTTGTTAATAGTCTTGTACGGGATGAGATATTATTAATATTAACGTGAATTACTCCAAATATGCTGTTGTGAATGGATATTTATTTATTAAATAATTGATTTGGGTCTGTTTCTTTGCGAAAAGAAGCACGATTCGTCTTGTGGGGGGACACACACGCGCGCACGCGCGCATGCACACACGTGCATACATGCACACATACACGCATACACGCATGTACGCACATATACGCACATTTATGCACGTACACACATACACACACACGTACACATATACGCACACACATACGCACACATACACACACACACATTCACACATATTAATATACACACACACATGCATACATACACGCACAGATGCCTAGTTTCAAACACATACATACACACACACACACACACACACACACACACACACACACACACACACACACACACACACACACACACACACACACACACACAGAGTCTATGTACTACTATGAAGTACTAAATTAATGGGAAAGCAGTGTTAAATATATTCAAAGGCCCTGCTGGAGCAATATAAATTGAAACTCTCAAACGCATGTAAAAGGAATGCTTCATGATTCACACACACACACACACACACACATACGCACATAGGCACACATGCACACACGCACACATACACACACAAATACCTATTTATGTAGACAGATACATTCCCACGGCAATTTCACTCTTTCAGCTTCTATAGATTCTGTTTTATCTGATATATATGTCAGATTAAAGGAGATTTCGAAATCTGAGTGACTTCCTCAGTCAGCAATCTTGTGAATACCAAAGTATATATGAGTGGACAGGTTTTCTTACAGGAAAGCGTTCATACAAACTAAATTTTAAGTGATAACTTTATGAGTCACAGTTTATAATCTGTTAAGTCCAAGAGTACAGATAATGATATTACATTTATTATTGCATTCCGATCGTTTCAACAATACATGGTTTAGATAAACCATGAATAAAGATGATTGCCTAATATTACATGTGACCCATGTTCATCTCGTGAGATAAAGGTGAATATATATGGTGAGGGCAGTTTAGCTTAAATGGTCTAGAGCACCGCGACGCGTAATCACGGAGGTGTGAGTTCGAGTCTCATAGCTGGCCGCCAACACTTTTTAATAGGCGCAGGAGTGGCTGTGTGGTAAGTAGCTTTCTTACCAACCACATGGTTACGGGTTCAGTCCCACTGCGTGGCACCTTGGGCAAGTGTCTTCTACTATAGCCTCGGGCCAACCAAAGCCTTGTGAGTGGATTTGGTAGACGGAAACTGAAAGAAGCTCGTCGTATATATGTATATATATATATGTGTGTGTGTGTGTTTGTCCCCCGACATCGCTTGACAACCGATGCTGATGTGTTTACGTCCCCGTACCTTAGCGGCTCGGCAAAAGAGCTCGATAGAATAAGTACCAAGGCTTACAAAGAATAAGTCCTGGGGTCGGTTTGCTCGACTAAAGGCGGTGCTCCAGCATGGCCACAGTCAAATGACTGAAACAAGTACAAGAGTACAAGAGATATAAATTTTTATTATTGTCATTATTAAGACAGATAAAATATTTAACGGTATTTCGTTTGTCTTCAGATCCAGGCTTTAAATTCCGCCGAGGGCGACTTTGCCTTTCATCCTTTCGGGATCGATAAAATAAGTACTAGTTGAGCATTGGGATCGATTTAATCGATTAGCCCCCTCCTCTGAAATCGTTGACCTTGTATCAAAATTTGAAACCAATACACACACACACATACATACACATATACACACATACACATACACATACACACATACACACACACATACACACATACACGCACATACACATACTCGCACACACACATACACACACACATACACACATACACACACACACACACACACACACACATACACACACACACACACTGACGCGCGCGCGTATATTGTCAGGAGGGGTAACTTGCATAAAATATTTTCCGTTTATTTTTATGAGTTAACATTTGATGCTTGTTTTCCCCCGCTTGGTTAATCTAAAAATAAAATAAAATAAAATAAAATAACTGCTGTTACATCTCTAAATATGTTTCCCTGCCAATTCCAGCTGTTTATTCTGTCTCCATATATAAAATATGTATTTCTTGCATTCCCCTTTTAACATGTCGCTCTGATAACGAAATATTTATCAAGGTACCTAAACCGAGTTGCGTTATATTGGAAATTTCGCCGACATATTGACATGTATAGATCAAGAGTTATATTTACATATTTTTACAGTATTTTCAGAGAATATATATTAAATATTTTTTTCAAGCTGCAGTTCTGGTCTTTACCAAGTTAGATAAGCATTCATAAATATACATAAGATTTATCTCTGAGCATTTTCTTCTCTTTTGCTTTTTTTTTTTCCGCTGAGATTATTGATTGGAGCTTTGAAGAAAAGTTTAAATGAAACATTTGTATGTATAGGCGTGGTTGCGTGGTTAAAAAGCTTGCTTTTCAACTATACGTTCCGGGTTCAATCCCACTGCGTGGCACCTTGCCTTTCAGTTTATACATATGAATGGCTGTGTGGTAAGACGCTCGCTTCCCAACCACATGGTTCAGTCCCACTGCATGTGTCCGACTATATCCTCAGGCCGACCAAAGCTTTGTGAGTGGATTTGGTAGATGGAAACTGAGAGAAGCCTGTCGTATATACATACATACTTACATGCATATTCTTTTACTTGCTTCAGTCATTTAACTGCGGCCATGCTGGAGCACCGCCTTTAGTCGAACAAATCGACCCAGAACTTATTCTGTCAGTCTCTTTTGCCGAACTGCTAAGTTACGGGGACAAAAGCACACCAACAGCAACTGTCAAGCGATGGAGGGAGTACAAACAGAAATATACTCAAATACACACCCACACACACACATATGGCAAGAAATCTTGAAATAAACTGAATAATGACATACATACATGCACAAATACATGCATACTCATATGCATACATACATACATACATACATACATACGTACATACATAACACACACACACATACCATAACGTACATGCCTATACACCGTAAACACATTGACACATTGACATATATCAATATTTTCCAACTGTACTCGAGGCCGACCAATCAGTCATCCGTGACAAAAACGATTACTGCATCGACGTTTTTATGAAGCGATGCATGATGGGATATCGGATGTACGTGTCTCGCGTGACTGCTTAGTTAGCCTCTCCGATTTGTTCAGCTCCGAGGATAACGTTTTCGTTGTTGGTATTGTTGTTGTTGCTGTAGTCGTTGTTGATGTTGTTTGAATCCAGGTCGTCCCTGATCAAGACAATCCAAGCGTGACCAAATGTCTTATTTATTAATGTCCGCGCTGCTTGTAGCTTGCTTGGGGAGATCTCACATCAAGCTCAGCAAGTGCAGCTATGCCCCTCCCTTATAGTCACCCCTCCCTGAAAAAGAAAGAAAAGAAAAAATCTCAGAAACTTCTTACCACCACGCCCACGCCTTTAAATCTCAAGAAAAACATCGGTGTATAAAGGCGCAAGCGTTATCTTGGCTGTGTGGTAAGAAGTTTGTTTTCCAACCACATGGCTATGGGCTCAATCCTATGGTGTGTCACTTTGGGCATTTTTTTTTTGTACTACAGCCTCAGACTGACCGAAGCCTTGTGAGTGGATTTGGTGAAAGGAAACTGGATCTAGGTTTTTTTTTTTATTATTTCATTCACAAAATATGCACTTTTTAAAAGGAGGTAAAAAATCTGAAAATCAGCTATAACAATGTAGCCTTCCAGTCTCGTTGCTTTGAAGGTGTGATGTAGTGGAGAAAAAAATTGGAGAAAAAAGTTACAGAGGTTGAAAAATCGAAAAAATCTGGAGAAATTTTCTGCGGTGTCAACTTTAATATTGTACCCTGTGA
>NC_068991.1:3666494-3667546 GCF_001194135.2 Octopus bimaculoides | reverse complement strand
AAAAATCCAAAGTTGAGTAACGCTTTCATGCTTGGATTTGTAAACTACGGCAAGAATAACACTGGTCAACAAAGAATTTGTCCCAAGGAAAAGAATTAACACACAGAAAAAGCACAGAAAAATATGTAATATACTAACACACAGAAAAATTAAAGCAAAACACGTGGGTGTTCGTATCTGTTTTTTGTCCCCACCCCCACCGTATAACCGCACTTCCAAAGACTGGAGCAGGCAAGCGATAAAAAAGTAAAATTCAAATGCTTCATTTTAAGAAATTGAAGGGGTTTACATTTATCGGTGAAAGGAAAATATTAGAATAATGAAAATATAACAGACCGGAAATAGAAATTAATAAAAGTCTTACAAAACGGAAGTAAATTAATTGAAAAACCTATCACGTCGGTTTTAATGTCAGCCATTATTCGACATGTACTTCCTGTGCTGAATTTTAAAAATACTATCGTATGGAACTTGAGGGAAAGTTTAACTATTATTTTTAGCACAACGGTCGAGAGATCGTGTAGTGTGTAGAGGCACGATCATTGGATCTCTTGTGACTGGTTGTTGTCTTATGTAGAATGGAAAGCAAATTCGATAATTTTTAGAATTGCTTCTAGATGGTGAAGGAAGGCGAAATTGAAGATGGCTGCCATTGGTTTATTTCCTTCTGTATCTTGAATGGAAATGAGAGAAAGAAAAAGAAAAAGGAAAGGGAATCGAGAAAAGAAAGACAGCAAGGAAAACATACAAAAAGGGGAAAGAGGGAAGAAGAAGAAAAAGAGAAAGAGAAAAACTGATTGGCTTTTTAGATATTAATTGAAAGCGAAGTAAACTAAATTGCAGAAACCTATATGAATACATACATGGATCGTGTATGTATGCGCATATATGTATATATATGTGATTAAAAATATAAATAAACATATATATACATGTATATATTATATGTATGTATATATATATGTGTATATATGTATATATGTATGTATACATATATATATGTATATATATGCATATATATACATATATATATGCATATATATATATATATA
>NC_068991.1:3665889-3666484 GCF_001194135.2 Octopus bimaculoides | reverse complement strand
CATCTACTCTTATAAACACATGTACATACACACCTACACACATCCACACACAGAAATATATTCATAATCACACTCACATACACACACGGGTACGCATAGTTTTCTTTACACATAGACATATATATCCCTCAAAATTATATATATATATATATATATATATATATGTATATTGCGAATACACGTATGTGTGTGTGTGTGTGTGTGTGTACATACCGCGCATAATAGTTCTAAGAATAACACAGGAAACCCAGATTAAAATTGAAACCATATCATATAAAAGGACCCTGCCTAATTTTGTCTTATCCCGGCGGGCGTGCGGGTGTGTTTACGCGCAGATTGGGGGTGGAATATCCATTGCAGAGTCGAAACTATAAATACACACACGTGCGCGCAGGAATGCGTGTAAAGCACTTGTACCCCACTCCCACCATACACCCACACTTCGTACGTACACTCATACACATACGTAAATAATATTTACATTCATTCATTCATTTATGCATACATACATACATACATATAAATAATATATATATATGCATATATATATATATATATATATATACACACACGCATACAGATATGTATGTATATA
>NC_068991.1:3664324-3665583 GCF_001194135.2 Octopus bimaculoides | reverse complement strand
TATATATATATATATATAGATATATATATATATATATATATGTATATATATATACATACATATATACATATGCACATACATATATGGGTACAGGACGTCACCAACAAATGAGTTCAATACGCAAACAAGAGAGGAACAAATGGAAAACAGGACAAGTAACATAAAGAATGACCCTTCATCAGTTGTCGGCTATCTAACTACTCCTCATTTCGAGCATTCAATGACAATATGAGTCTTCGAAGACAGGAATTTACTAACAAATGGTGAACGCATTTGACATAACCAGAGTAACTTGGACCTTACGAAAGAAACAAGTATATAACTCAGAATGAACGGAGCATGGGCTAACTAAAGGTCGGAAAACAATCGCAAGCGTTTAGGACACACGAACATGATTTGGATAAGCAAAGGGTTAATGACTATATTAAATAGTCTTCGTTAATTTTGACAACTGGCATATTCTTGGCATGTAGTTCAATTAGAATGTTACTCACACATCGTTAATTATTTACTAATTAATTTGCCAAATATGTGTCACTTATTAAAATCCGTATAGATTGTTTAAGAAATTAATCAAGAATGTTGGCTATAGCTTTCAATGTTTCACTTGTTATTGGATGGCGGCCATGTCCAGGCATTGCCTCCCAAAATATTGCCGCTCACCACCTTGAGAAACGCTGTCTTAATGACACGTCAGTTTCGTACATTTTCTGATTCTTACCATTATTTCTCCTTTCTCATTGGGACGCGGTTGCAATTGACACAAGGAAAAAGATGAAAGATGATATACTATGCCATTCGTAGAAAACGGCCTTCTTGGGATAAATACAAAAACATTTCTGACAATAATTGAATATCGATTTTAAATTTTGTTAGAAACCAGTAATTTCGAGGGAGCAGGTAAATCAATTTCATCGGCCCCAGTGCTTATTTTATCGACCCCGAAAGGATAAAAGTCAAAGACAACATCGGCGGAATTTGAACTCAGAACGTAAAGACAGACGACATATCGCTGAGCGCTTTGTCCAGCGCGGTCGCGTTTCTGCCAGCTCGCTGCCTTAAATCATTGAATATTAATGGAAGGATTTCATAAAAGACATTCCCTTAAAGACATTCCTGCCTGATACAGTTTTATAAGAAAGAAAAAGAAAAAGAAAAATCATGCTTTAATATAGTGTGCAGTTTCTCGGCCTCTAATTTCAGCCGTGCTCTGAATCTAATCGTATAAATTCACATTAAAATTTTATAACAGAAGGCTG
>NC_068991.1:3662934-3664224 GCF_001194135.2 Octopus bimaculoides | reverse complement strand
CACACACACACACACACACTGTGCAAATTAAGTGAATGAGTGATTGAGTGAATGAGCCGATACGTCTGTATAATCGTGAATGAATGCTGTGTCCCCGATTGTGAGAAAAGCAGCTTTGCCAAGACGCCTTTGCATTCACATAAAGCATGAAAAGAAAGACGGACAGTGAATTTTTCACAGGACACGTCTCACGACGGTTGACTCATACATGGAAAACTTGTTAATGACAAACCACTCTTGACTTTGTGGTATTTTCTTGTTATTTCAAATAATGCATTGATTTATTTATGTTATTTTTTGTGGGCGATGCAGGTAAGGGGTGATGTTTTCAATGCAGATTTTTTTTGTGTGTGTGTGCGTGTGTTGAAGTATTTTGTATGTACGTATTATATGCAGGTACAAGGCCCGAAATTTTGGGAGAGCGAGCCAGTCGATTAGATCTACCCTAGTATGTCACTGGTACTTAATTTATCGATCCCGAAAAGACGAAAGGCAAAGTCGACCTCTGCGGAATTTGAACTCAGAGCGTCAAGACAGACGAAATACCGCTAAGCATTTCGCCTGGCGTGCTAACGTTTCTTATTTCTTTATTGCCCACAAGGGGCTACACACAGAGGGGACAAACAAGGACAGACAAAGGGACTAAGTTGATTACATTGACCCCAGTGCGTAACTGGTACTTAATTTAATCGACCCCGAAAGGATGAAAGGCAAAGTCGACCTCGGCGGAATTTGAACTCGGAGTATAAAGACAGACGAAACATCGCTAAGCATTTCGCCCGGCGTGCTAACGTTTCTGCCAGCTCGCTGCTTTTGTATGTACGTATATTGTATTATATGCGAGTGAATTGTGTTGTGTACCCAGAGCAATTCACACGTAAATACTTATGCAAGCCTAAATACACAAGCTTACTTCTTATGTATTTGTGAGTCTTCGTTCATGAATAAATTCAAATTTCAGTGAATCGTTTTCTTTTTCCTTTTCCTTTTTTTTTTTTTTTTACATAAAACCACAATGAAAAGTAAACAGGCATGGCTATGTGGAAAGAGGTTTGCTTTCCAAAACCATGGTTCTGAGATCAGTTCCACTGCGCGATACCTTGGGCAAGTGTTTTCTACTATAGCCTCGAGTCGAACAAAGCTTTGTGAGTGGATTTGGCAGAAGGAAACTAAAAGAAGCCCACCGTGCATATACATATATATCTGCGTATGTCTTTGTGGCTTTGTTTGTTCCTCGCTACCACTTGACAACTGATGTTGGTTTGTTTACGTCCCCGTAACCTAGCAGTT
>NC_068991.1:3661019-3661604 GCF_001194135.2 Octopus bimaculoides | reverse complement strand
TTCTTCTTCTTCTTCTTCTTCTTCTTCTTCTTATTATTATTATTATTATTATTATTATTATTATTATTATTATTATTATTATTATTATTATTATTATTATTATTATTATTATTTTATAAGTTCCCGAAGAAGCGTTTCCATGAATGATGTGTTTGCACAGCGGAAATGACTAAATCATCGATTGTGAACAGGTTTATAAACAGGAAGCAAGATTAGTCAACACAGAACTATCGGAACGAATGTGATCCATGAAATATAAATAATATCGTGAGCTCCAGTCTTCCTTATTACATATGGGTGTTTGTGTGTGTATTCATTTATATATGATGGAATTTTTGCATGTCCATCTATTGATGACTTCATCGATATTGTGAGCATCACCTCGCCGGAGTTGACGCTTGTGATGTTCAAACGGCATTTCTCGAAAGTTTTACGTCTGTCCTTTATGCGTTTTCTTCCCTCAATCTTACTTAGAACCATCTCCTCCCAATTTGTTTTATATCAAACGCCACCTCTTTGAGATTGTTCTTGATGTCATCGTATATCTTTCTCGGTTTGTACTGAGAACGTTTTCCGAGTTGCAGC
>NC_068991.1:3660318-3660953 GCF_001194135.2 Octopus bimaculoides | reverse complement strand
CATACATACATACATACATACATATATAATACATACATACAAGCATACATACATACATACATACATACATACATACATACACACATACATACATAGACACATACATACGTACATACGAGTTGGGTGCTAACATACTTCATGTGGTATACCAAAAGGTTTTTATATAATTAAAATGATTCAAATACTGAAGATAAAAACCAATTAAGCTTAATTATGAATTCTGGACAATTAGAGAAGAGGGATAATTGCAAAATTCCAATTAATTAAACAGTAACAAATTAATTGCCGACTAATGGATTTGAGACATGAATTTGTATTATAACAGGTATGTGTTTATACGTATCAGTGTCTTTTATATAAGGAAAGGAAGTTAGCAATTTTTACGGCTTATTTCAAGCGACCGAGACAAGTAAAAGAACGAAAGAAAGAATAAAGAAAGAAGCGTGTAAGCGAAAACAAACTGTGCAATTTCATTGAGGACGAAACCCAGATCCAGAGAGTCAGACATATTTGTGTAATGACTAACCAACGCAATCATATATTCATGTTAATCACTCAGGTATACGCTTTAATATTCGATATCCTATTACTCAGAATCGGAAAGGTTACCCGCGTAACCGATGATTTTCTCTTTT
>NC_068991.1:3659225-3659707 GCF_001194135.2 Octopus bimaculoides | reverse complement strand
CACCCACCCGCGAAACTGCTGGTCTTGTGCTAAAATTTGAAACCAGGATAACTGCGTTTGGTTGGCCTTTTGACCAAACAAAGGCGATATCCCTTGTGCAAGTGTCTGTGTTCTTGTCTGTATTTGTATGAAGAGCCGTCATTTTAAAAATCAACAAGTTTTGTGTTCAATTACTTTTCTTCCTTTTTCTTTCACAATATAAACTACACAATTCAATGTAAATATATTTCTCGCAAAATTCCCCAAAATTCCCCAGGTCATTCTGACTACTTGTAATTGAATCCATTGAAAACCGTCTCAGTACAGTGCACTGCATTCAAAACTCTTTCATTTTCCTTCGTCTACATTTAACGTCTCCAAAAGTAAGTGACTCCCTTTCGGCCAGAAGATTCGAGTTTCATTCTCTCTGTACCAGCGAATATACGTATGAATGTATATATTTTTTTTTCTCGCCCTATCTCTCTCTCTCTCTCTCTCTCTCT
>NC_068991.1:3656988-3657613 GCF_001194135.2 Octopus bimaculoides | reverse complement strand
TATATATATATATATATATATATATATATATATATATATATATATGTATGTATGTATGTATGTATGTATGTATGTAGAGAGTGAGTGAGAGACAGAGAGAGAGAGAGGGACATGAACAGGTATATACCTGGATATATACTTATGAATTATACATACATACATACATACATACACCTACACACAATCATAACATAAACGAACGCAGCAAGCCTCTTTGCTTATCGTACTGAGACCGATAGTGTGTAAGCTTTTAAGAGTCGGAGATAAACCGACCATGACATGAGATGCGCGGTTATAACTTCTGGAGGCCAGCATAATACAAGTGATGCCACAATGAAGCTGTAATGGAGGTTTTGTTCGAGATTTCAACAGTGATATATCTAACCATCATCTCTGATTGCGTTAACACCGAGGCCGTCATAAATGCATGTATGCGTTCAAGCGTGGTTTGAACTATTTACGTTACCCCCGAAGCAATAAAAAGGAACTCACATTTAGTGGGGAAACAGGAGCTTTTCAAGACCTCTTCTGACATTCATGTTTTAAATATTTCTGGAGTTCTAGGACTCAAAAAGCCGGGTATTTTTTGTCGGTTTGTTTTTTGGGAGTAGAAATATTGAGAGAA
>NC_068991.1:3655173-3656780 GCF_001194135.2 Octopus bimaculoides | reverse complement strand
GAAAGGATGAAAAGCAAAGTCGACCCCGGTGGAATTTGAACTCAGAACATAACGACGGGCGAAATACCGCTAAGCATTCTGCCAGCTCACCACCTTACCACTCAAACCTAATAATTTATTTTCTACTCTAGGCATAAGGCCCGAAATTTTTTGGGGAAGGTGGGCCAGTCGATTAGATCGATCCCAGTACGCAATTGGTACTTAATTTACCGTTCCCGAAAGTCGACCTCAGCGGTATTTGAACTCAGGGCGTAACGACAGGCGAAATACCGTTAAGCATTTTGCCCGGCGTGCTAACGATTCCACCAGTTCGCCACCTTACAACTCAAACCTAATAATTGCTGTTTGTACTGAATTTTCATTATCATCCAAGCAGTTGCCACGCGCGTCGAAGCGATTTTCATATCTAAGGTACAGATGTTACCTATTTTGGTCGGCTTGTCTTAAAAATCTTTAACAATTTATTATCAGGGAAGTTCATAGTGTACGCTTAGCAACTTATCTGATAAGAAGTGTACACCACTCACTTCTCTGATGCAGTGTTAAAATTAGACAGATGAATCATGATTTCTCCGCTTGGGGTCGCATGTACAGGGACGACGTATTCTTTTCTACTCTAGGCACAAGGCCAGAAATTTTGGGGTAGGGAGCCAGTCGATTAGATCGACTCCAGTACGCAACTGGTACTTAATTTATCGAACCCGAAAGGATGAAAGGCAAAGTCGACCTCGGTGGAATTTGAACTCACAACATAAAGACATGCGGTGCTCCAGCATGGCTGCAGTCAACTGAGTGAAACAAATAAAAGAATAAAAGAATATGGCTGTGTAGGTATCTGCACATGCGCATATGTATATATAGGCAACAATATATAGTTTCAAAGGAAGGCATACGAACACACACGCAATGCTTCCTGCGCCTCCGGTGAAGGAATACAGTCTTTGCTTTCGGTTTCATGCCGTTTGGGAAGGATCAGAGGTGTTGAAGCTGTTGTGTATGTGGGGGAAGGAAACGTTTTGCGGGTGTTAATGACACTGCTGCTACTGTGAACGACGCTGATGGCGGTGGTTGTCGACGTTGATCATGATGATGACGATGATGATGATGCTGATGGTGATGATGATGGTGATGATGATGATGACGATGATGACGATGAGGATGATGATGGCTACCGGCAACAACACTCACATACGCACACACACACACACACATGTGACGGGCTTCTTTTCAGTTTCCGTCAACCAAATCTACTGACAAGGTTTTCATCAGCTCTAGGCTATAGTAAAAGTCACTAACCTAAGGTGTCACACGGTGGCACTGAACCCGGCACAGTGTGGTCGCGAAGCAAACTTCTTACCACACAGCCACGCCAGCATCTGTTGCTGGTTTTCTTTTTGTTGTTGTTCTTGTTGTTGTTGTTACATTTGCTGATAATAATAAATAATGTTATTCTTTAATTGTCACAAGACCCCCGAAGGAAATATTTTGTAAATAAAACAAAATAAAAGGAAATGAAATAAAATAGAATTACAAGCAACGGGAGTGTTGTAAGCGACCTTTCTTTCTATTCTTTTTCTTTTTTTTTTAAAGTATCCGATTATATATAT